>NC_063188.1:39019645-39260874 GCF_023159225.1 Perognathus longimembris pacificus
CACATGTTTGTCATATTCATAGAAAAATATCTAGAATACAACTATCCATCAAGATCTTAATTTGTTCTTGCTGCATAATGGGATCAGAATAATTTTTATATAGAATTCTACATTTTCAAGAGCCTATTTTCCTCTTCCATTGCTTCTCTTCTCCTACCCTAGTGCTTCAGAAATACATAAGATATGTACAGGTCTTTTTTTCCTTTGAGCTACTTCATATAATTCTGGGCATAAGGTTAAAATAAATTTTAACCAGCTATTGCTCTGTTACTAGAGAGTTGAGGGGCAATAGTGAAGTGACTGGCCAGGATTACACAGCTACTTAAGGGCAAATTAAAATTGAATCCAGAGCTCTTGTTTTCTTATTTTTAGTCTAAATTTCTTTTTGCCAGTGTTTTTACTGTAAAAGTATTCAAATGTAAAATAATACAATGAACTCTTGTGCATTATCACATACATCACCAATGATCATTTTGCCAGTCTTATTTATTTCATCTAGTCTCCAATTACTATTATTTTGTTGTGCTTGTCCTGGAGCTTGAACTCAGGGCCTCAAACTCTCTTTAACTTTCTTGCTCATAGATAGGGCTCTACCTCCTGAACCACATCTCCTCTGCCATTATACTGGTTAATTGGAGTTAAGAGTCTCACATATTTGTCTATCAGATCTAGGATAAAATCATGAGCCTCAGAACTTAGCCTCCCAAGTAGCTCCAAGGTTTTTTTTCTTTTCAGCTGAGTAGAGGATTTTAAAGAACATTTCACAGAATTTGCTTTTTTTGCTTATCTGTTAGCTGGTAAGAAGAATGTTTTAAAAACACCATAACCAGTATGCCATCATCAGGTCAACCAAAAAAAGTAGTAATTTATAGGCCAGATATGATGTCACATGCCTATAACCCCAGCATATAAGGAGGAAGAGGTAGGGGGATTATGGGTTTGAGGACAGCTTGATATAAGCCATGTCCCAAAACAAAAACAGGGGCTGGGAAGGTGACTTAGGGGCAGAATGCTTGCCTAGCATGCATGAAGCCCTGGATTCAATTCCTCAGTAACACATACATAGAAAAACCCAGAAGTGGCACTGTGGCTCAAGTGGGAGAGTGCTAACCTTGAGCAAAAGAAGCTCAGGGACAGTGCCCAGGCCCTGAGTTCAAGCCCCAGGACTGGCAGAAAACAAAATTAAAAGCAGGTTGAGTGCAGTGGCTCATGCTTGTTTCCAAGCTCCTCAAGAGACAGATTAGAATGATCAAAGTTCCAGGCCAGCTCACACCAGAAGTTAGTGAATTTCCATCTCAACCACCACCACCACCACCACCACAACAACAACAACAAAAAAACTGGGAATGGAGGAATTAGCCTGTTACTCTACCTATGTGAGTAGGAGTATCATGATCCAGGCAAAACAGAAGACCATACCTGAAAAATAATTACAGTGAAAGTGTGGCCAGTGTCATTCAAGTGATAGAATGCCTGCCTTAGCAAGCACAAGGTCCAGAGTTCAAACCCCACTATACCATCTACTCTCACAATGGCTAAAAACAAAACATTAATTTCTTAATTCTAAGTTGATAATCAAATTTAATAATTGTTTTTAATGTATGTTTTCCAGTTCTTTTCTTCGAATCAGGTGCTAAACAATGTCTATCTATTATACTTGGTTAATAAAGTCTCTTTAATCTCTCCTATTCTTTAATGATATAGCCTCTCTTTTCGGTCACCAATTTGTTGAAGAAACTGAATCATTTTCTGTAGACTGTCCTATATGGGATTAGGCCAGTTGTTTCTTTGTGATATTCTTTAGCTTGTCTTTTGTCCCCTATATTTCCTAAGAAGCAATAGTTTAATTTAGAGGTTAGATTAGATGTAATATCAATTTTTAGGCATGGGTATTCAAAAAAAATGTGCTCTATTCTTCCTTCAGTACAGGATGAGATACACCATGAAGACCTAGTTCATTTTCACAGATGCTAAAGCTGCCCAGTTTGTTGATTTCTGCCTATCTCCCCCATTATGAAGCTCACATTCACTTCTTACCTGATAATTGATGCCTAGACCCATCAGTTCATAAAGGAATGACAGAGTGGTGGGTTTTTTGGGAAAATTTTTATTAGCACAAATTAATTTTATAAAGACGTATTACTGTCATATTTAAGACATTCATATAATGTTCTTTGATCAAATTTATCTGAGCTATATTATCCTTTGTTAACTCCCCACCCTGCTCCTTTTAAAAAGATTTTGCTGGGTTTCATTATGCTATTTTCATATATGCTTATAAAATGTTCTATCATATTTAAACCCACGAATTTTTCTAATGCTAATCTTCCTTTTGTGCCAATCCTGGGCTTGAGCTCAGGGCCTTGGCACTGTCCCGGAGATTCTTTTGCTCAAGGCTAGCACTCTACCACTTGAGGCACAGTGCCACTTTGAGTTTTATCTGTTTATATGGTCCTGAGGAATAGAACCCGGGGCTTCATGCATGCTAGGAAAGCACTCTACCACTAATCCACACTCCCAGCCCCCGCTGATCTTATTTCTGCATTCATTAACTAGAATTCTTTTTTAAAATAGCAACATTTTTATCTGGGAACTGGTGGCTCACACTTGTAATCCTAGCTACTCAGGAGGCTGAGATCTGAGGGTCCTTGTTCAAAGCTAGCCTGAGGAGGAAAGTCATGAGACTCGTATCTCCAATAAACTACCTAGAAAAAGCCGAAGTGGTGCTGTGGCTCAAGTGGAAGAGAGCTAGTCTTGAGCACAGAGAAGCTCAGGGACAAAGCCTAAGCCTTAAGTTCAAACCCCAAGACCTGCCCCACAAAAGAAACTTTTGCTAAGTGCTAGTGGCTCATGCCTGTGATCCTAGCAACTCAAAAGGCTGAGATATGAGGATCCCCATTTGAAACCTGCCTGGGCAGGAAAGTCCATGGGATTCATTTCTCCAAGTAACTACTTAAAAAATGGTAGAAGTAGTGGGGCTGTGACTCAAGCGGTAGAGTGTTAGCCTGCAGCACAAAAGATCAGGGACAGTGCCCAGGCAATGACTTTAAGCTCCAGCACTAGTAAAAAAACAAAAATCAGAAATTAGCAACTTTTATTCACCACTCATTGGAATTATATATATATATATATTTTGGCCAGTCCTGGGCCTTGGACTCTGGGCCTGAGCACTGTCCCTGGCTTCTTCCCGCTCAAGGCTAGCACTCTGCCACTTGATCCACAGCACCGCTTCTGGCAATTTTCTGTATATGTGGTGCTGGGGAATCGAACCTAGGGCCTCGTGTATCCGAGGCAGGCACTCTTGCCACTAGGCTATATCCCCAGCCCGGAATTATATTTTTTAAAAGGTAGGATATTTACTTTTTTGTTTTCATCTCTTCTGTGAGTAATAAGTATATAATGTGTGTGCATGTGTGTGCATGCGTGTGTATGTGTGTGGGTGTGGTGGGAAGTTATTCCTTTAGTGCTTTTTAGTGTTCATTTATAACTAGTCCCTAGACTTTTGTGCTTGTGAAGGTCAATTTACAGTAAAGCTTGATGGGTTTTCAGGCCTTTACAGAGCATGCACAACGCTTTCTTGTCTCCTTAGTTTCGGTAGGAGCTTTTCAAGTCCGTTCTTCCTGCATGTGTCTCTTTTCCAAATCTCTGCCTTCACCTGCTCTTCAGTTTGTCTTTTGTGCAATAAAAATAAGGGGCTGGGAATGTGGCTTGGCAGTAGAGTGCTTCCTTAGTATGCATGAAGCTCTGGGTTCGATTCCTCAGTACCACATAAACAGAAAAAGCCAGAAGTGGCGCTGTGGATCCGGAGGTAGAGTGCTAGCCTTGAGCAAAAAGAGGCCAGGGACAGTGCTCAGGCCCTGAGTCCAAGCCACAGCACTGGCAAAAAAGAACAATAATTTTTTTTTATAAAGAATAAACTTTGCATTGTTTCTTCCTGCTCTGACAACCTTTATCTATGTCGGTTGCCGTCTTCAGAATGGGCGCTGCTTTAGTGGTGAGTGTAAGAAAGAATCCCAGTAATTTTTTTGTGGTCCTTGAACCCAAGGCTTTGACTTGGTAAACAAACTCCTTACTGCTTGAGCCACATTCCCAACTCCCAGGAATCCTTACTGGATTCCTTGTTTTCTGATACAAGTTCTCCTAGGTTCATCTGATATGTTTACTGACCCAGACCTGCTTCCTTTCAGTGAGAAAAGATATTTAAAAACCAGAGCCTCAGTCCTAAAGGCATTTACTGTCAAGTTGTCATTGCTTCTAAGATTTTTCAGTGGAAAGAACCAGAAAGAACTTATTTTGGTTAAAAATAGTATTGTTTTCCTTCTGTAACACTGCTGGGCTTGCAGGTCTGTGTTCAACCACAGATGTAGGTCTGCATTCTATAGAATAAGAATTGGCAAGAATGAGAGCTGGCAAGAATAAAGCCTATTTTAAGGTATACTAAAATTTAGAAGCAAATAAGAGAGTAAAATGGATTACTATGTTCAGAAATGCTTGGTATGCCAAAATGCTTGCAGTATGCCAAAATGCAGGATGTGATTCATGTGATCAGATAGCATTTGACATATTGCTTGTGCCTGTATACCAGGGAATATGGCATTCTGTGTAACTTTTGCATCAACTATGAAAAGATGGTAGGACCATTGGCTTGCCAATTTATATACTGGCATGTTGCTGGTCTGCAGGTTACTCAACAGCTGCAATATGAACAAGATCTATGAAGGCCAAGTGGAAATAAACAGGGATGAATACATGGAAAGCATCGATCATCTATATGGTGCCTTCATCTGCTATTTGGATACAAGTCCTTTCAGAACTATCAATAGCTATAAAGTTTATGGAACTCTGAAGGGACATATGATTGGGAATTTGTCTTTCCCTCATAGTACCAAAGAGTTCCCTGGTTATGATTCTGAAAGTAAGGAATTTCATGCAGAAGCATATCATAGATCACAATATTGGAGATTAGGTGCGGAAAAAGATAAAGATGCTTACTAGAAACAGTTCTTTCAATACACAGTGATGATGGTGGGAGATGTATAGGAAGGAACCCAGTCTAGAAGAAGAAGCTCAAGAAGAAAGTTAAGAAGTGGTATCAATTTTCAAATGCCTCTTGCCCAAAAGAAAGACTGGAGAGCTAAAAAGGCTATTTTCTCCTGAGCTTGAGAGTAATGTTTAACTAAACCAAATGACAATTTTCTATGAGGGGTTTACTTAAAGACAATAAACTTATGACTAAGATGGGGGAGAGAGAAAGAGAGAGGAAGAAGAGAGGAAGACGGAGGGCGGGAGGAGGAGGAAGAGAGAGGAGGAAAGAGGGGGAGAGAGGAAAGATCATGAATTCAAAATAATATATCTAATTCAAACTTAATAGTATGGTGTTTTCCCTAATTTCTTTATATTTGTATCTTTTTGCTTAACCTGATAATCTTGGTTTCTAACTCCATACTCATTTTATTAATTCTAAATAAGTCAATACTAATTTCAAAGTTACACTGGCAGTATTACTATCAACATTAATACTATTAAGATTTCTTTGTGGATTATTTTATCTTTAGACCATGTATCACTGGGGACACAAAGTCAAATGCTTGGTCTTACAGTCATTTTAACGTATACTTTTCTTCATATGACGGTGCCACCAACTAGATATGCAGTTTTCAATCTTTAATTTTAGAGATTGCTTTTGATTTCCCTCTTGCTTTACTTTTTTGTGTGGTAGTATTAGGGCTTGAACTCAGGGCCTAGGTGCCATTCCTTACCGCTAGAGCCACAGCTCCAATTCAGGTTTTTTTGGTGTTTAATTGGAGTCTCACTGACTGCTTTGAACTACCTCCTTAGATCTCAGCCTGTTGAGTAGCTAGGATTAGAGGTGTTTTTATTTGTAAATTATGCTTCCAACGTCAAACTCAGATACCAAGGTATGTTCAGAGAAGTTTAGCTTCCATTCCTATCACTGCTGCCTGCTTCCTTTTTCTTTTCAGTTTTCCCAAATTTTCTCTACTTCTGATAGAAGCAATAAAAAAGCATACATGAATGTATTTCTCCTTTTTTATACAAAAGATGACATAGTATGAAAAGTATTCTCTACTTTGATGTTTTTCACACAATGTATTCTGGAGATCAATTAATGTCAGTTCAGGAAGACTGAGTTTCCTTTTCATGATTGTATGTCACACCATATACAAAAGGTGTGTTTGCTTTTTTTCAGTCTATTGATATTATAAATAATGTCAATGAATAGCACTGAGAATGTATCGCTTTGCATTTTTTCAGTACGTCTTTGGAATTGCTTCTGAGCAGTGGAGTGCCTGCCTGTACAATTTTGTTAGACACTGACAAATCCTTGTCCATAGGGGCCAAACCATTTTGTATTTTCAGTAGTAGTATGTGAGATTCCAGGCCTTTTCATATCTCCCCGCAGATCTAGCATGGGTTATATTGGCAACCCTGGCATTTATGGCATGGGAAATATAGTATGGGAAAGACTTCATCTCATTCATCCCAAGGGAACATAGCAGCCCTTACATCCTATTATTTTCCCTAGAACACACCTGTGCTAAGAACAAATGGGTTGTCTGGTAGGATGAGGAAATGATTGTGACAAGCCTTTCCTTGTTATAGGCCATTTCTCCAGCTGCCTGCCTGCCTGAGGGGGAGGAGGGTTCTGAAACATGTTCAAAGGACTTGATTGTCAATGAGTTCACCTCTGAAGAATAGAGCACTGAAAAAGCTTCTTATAGGCTCCCAAAGTACTTTAGGACTTGTTTTCTGTTCATTATTATTAGCTTTGAATAAACTCATTGGGAGCTCCCAAAAGAGAACCCATGATACTGGTTGTTGACCGCTCATCTAAGCACTGGCCCTTCAAGTCACCTCTCCTTGGGTTTCCTCTCCTTGGGTTTCTCGCCATCTGGTGGCAGTTTAGTGGGGTTGACAATTGAATTTAGGACTTCATTAAGTGAGGGAAGCAAACTCCATGCCCCTTATCATATTATATTACCTATATGCAATGTTTTGTAGAGTCTATAACGTATTTCAAAGCACTTTAGTATCAAGTATGTGATACTTTTTATTCTAAGATGCATAATTTTTGCTTTTATCACCTGGGAAATAAGGGTGACTTTTACTATTGCCCTCATTTAATTGACAGCAATTATTTCCTTTTTTCATTCATTAAAAAATTATCGATTTGGGCTGGGAATGTGTCTTAGCTGTAGAGTGCTTGCCTAGCATGCATAAAGCCCTGGGTTCGATTCCTCAGCACCACATAAAAAGAAAAAGCTGGCAAAAAAAAAAAGCTAGGGACAGTGCTCAGGCCCTGAATCCTAAGCCCCAGGACTGGCAAAAAAAAAAAAAATCTTAAAATTTATGACATCTTGGGCTCAAAGGATAAATTAGGTAATAAAATGTATCTGTCTGCAAAATGATCTTTCGAAATTCTAGTTTAGGGTGGGAGCAGTGGAGGTAGAAAGAAGAGGGGTGTGTGTGTGTGTGTGTGTGTGTGTGTGTTTTCTTTTTCACTGGTTCTGGGGCTTGAACTCAGAGCCCGGGCACTGTCCCTGAGCCTCTTTGTGGTCAAAACTAGCATTCTACCATTTGCACTACAGTGCCACTGTACCATGAGGATATATTCCCAGCCCCTCTTTTCAATTTTTTAAAGTAAATCTCTGTTGAATGAACATTGGTTAAGTGAATATTCCCTTTGTTCTCTGAGCCACTGGAAAATACAGTAGAAGCAGAGTTCCTCTCAAACTCCTGATGATAGTAATTTCACCCTTTTGAAATAAATTAATTCTGGGCTGGGAATATGGCCTAGTGGTAAAGTGCTTGCCTTGTATACATGAAGCCCTGGGTTCGATTCCTCAGCACCACATACATAGAAAAAGCTGGAAGTGGTGCTGTGGCTCAAATGGTAGAGTACCAGCCTTGGGCAAAAAAAGAAGCCAGGGAAAGTGCTCAGGTCCTGAGTTCAAGATCCAGGACTGGCAACAACAAAATGAAATAGGTTAAAGGGACCAAGTATTAAACTTCTCCAAAGTTTACCTGTTTTCACTCTACTTGTGCTACCAGGAAACCACCCGATGGCCGCAGAAACTGGTCAGCTGGAGAGACAAGTCTTCAGTATTACTCAAAGATTATAGGTTATCACTCTGTCCAGGTATGCTAGTTCTTTTCAGGCCTCATAAAAATACATGAATGGGAGTAACTGGGTTGCCAATTAGGAAAATAGTCAACCCTTCTATGCATCAACTGACTCAGAAACTAAATGGACTTCAGATTTTCACATGTAAGACCTTAAGTCAGAGCAATGGTCATATTTTAAGGTTTCTCTCCTTCCTTCCCTTCCTTCCCTTCCTTTCCGGGCTGGGGATATGGCCTAGTGGCAAGAGTGCTTGCCTTGTATACATGAAGCCCTGGGTTCAATTCCCCAGCACCACATATATAGAAAACGGCCAGAAGGGGCGCTGGGGCTCAGTGGCAGAGTGCTAGCCTTGAGCAAAAAGAAGCCAGGGACAGTGCTCAGGCCCCGAGTCCAAGCCCCAGGACTGGCAAAAAAAAAAAACCCAAAAATCCTCCTTCCTTCCTCCCTTCCTCCCTACCTCCCTTCTTCCCTTCCTCCCTTCCTCCCTTCCTTCCTTCCTCCGGGACCTTGAACTAAGGGCCTGGGCTCTCTCCCTGAGCCTTTTTGTGCTCAAGGCTACTGCTCTACCTACCACTTGAACCACAGTGCCATTTCTGGATTTTTCTGAGTACATTATTGGAGATAAGAGTCTTAAGGACTTTCCTTCCCTGCCTGGCTTCTAGCCACAAGCCTCAGATCTCAGGCTCCTGAGTAGGTAGGATTACAGATATGAGTCATTGGTACCCAGCTGAGGTTTCATTTTTAATTAGCAAAGTAATTTCCTACTTTGTGTTCTGACCTTTCTGAGAAAAGAGGGATGAACCTAATGATCTCCCACCTGTGTCTCAGTTCCGGACCATAGAACCTAGGACAGGTCCCAAGGTATAAGAATATCTTTACCAAGATTCATTTTTTGTTTGTTTCCATGTCTCCTTTTATTAGTTTTTATCCCTTTTTTTCCCTTTTGGATTTCGTGTCTCCTTAAAGATCAAAAGAAGACTTTAACAGGCATCTTTGAGGACTAAATAAAATTGGACATTTCTTGCAATAAAAAGGGGAGGGGCTATTTGTGGTTTGTGATGATTCAAGTGACATGAAAAGAAAAGTTGTTTTTTTCAAAACTATTTTCTTAAAATGAAAATCTTTAAATAAAAGGAAGGAATTTAAACCAGTATGTGACATTAATTTCCAACCTTTCCCCATGGTTTTTATTCCTTTTGAGTTGAAGACCCTTGAAGCAATACAGTTCTCATTTAACGTGCACAGAAATCACCCAGTGTTCCTTTTAAAATTAGCATTCAGTTTCAGTAGGCCTGAGGAGGCTGTTGTGGGGTAAATTGATGGCACTCAGGCTTCAGTCGACCTCCAAATGCCCAATGCACTCCTGTTTTGCACAGTACTCAGTTATTGTATCCTGTTCTAACTATTGCTTTGTGCCAGATGTTTCTTTTACAGATCTTTGTTTTTAACCTCACATTCCAAGTTACCTATTCTAGGCCTCTTTTTTTTTTTTTTTTTTTTTTTTTTTACCAGTCCTGAGCACTCAGAGCCTGGGCACTCTCCCTGAGCTTCTTTTGCTCAAGACTAGCGCTCTACCACTTAAGCCACAGCTATTTCTGTGTATGTGGTACTGTGGAATCAAACCTAGGGCTTCATGTATGCCAGGAAAGCATTCTATCACTAAGCCACATTCCTAGCCCCCTCTTTCTCTTTGGAACCTCTCTCTTTAAAAATATTATGAGTACTGAGAACATGATGGCAGGCTGATGAGTTACTATCCTCTCTCTCCCTTGGAAAGGCCAACCCCAGTCTCCCTTCCACAATAGAAGGTAGCAATGGAATTTAACACAGCCTTTGGAGATTAGACTTGTTTTTGTTTTTTTCCCCAAAAAGAATAACGCTGATGGTAAGAATTTATTGCCTTAAAATAGACTGATGGAAAGGCTATTTTTAGTGGGATGTGGAAAAGGAATACTGTTTAAAATTGTTCCCACCACCACCCCCCCCCCCCACCGCCAAAAGAAACATACAACATAGGGGACAGTGAACCTGACCTACTTATCTTCACTCTACCTCTCATCTGCTCTGGTCTCATTGAAAGCCACATGTCTTTTTGTAGAAGTGCCACCATGGAACTCTCAAATGCCTAGTCCTTTCATAGTTTTTTCCAAAGGAGTTACAATTTCAAAGCAATGGATGCAAGAGAGATCTAAGTAAAAGTTTCCTTGTTGAAGCTTTAAATGTCCAGATCATACTTAACTAAGAGACACTTAATATTTTTTCTGAAATTTCTTTTTTATTTTTTACTTTAATTTTTATTGTCAAGGTGATGTACAGGTAGGTTGCACTTACATGTGTAAGGTAGTGAATATATTTCTTGTCAAACTTGTTACCTCTTCCCTCATTTTTCTCCTACCTTCTCCCCTCCCCGATTCCCCCCTGTACAGTTGGCTTACAACATATAGTTTTGTAAGTATTGCTGTTGCATTGCTTCACCTTTTACCCCTTGCCTCTCCATTTTGATGTTCACCTTCCCTTCCCTAGTTCCAATAAACATATATACAATACCCAGGGTTCTGGAATCAGTAACAGTGACATCAGGGGTAAAACCATAGGGAAGATAAACAAAAGAAAAAAGAAATAATTTCAAATAGTACCTTAAAAATAACAAAAGGGGCTGGCAATGTGGCTCAGTAGTAGAGTGCTTGCCTAGCCTGCATGGAGCCCTGGGTTCAATTCCTCAGCACCACATAAACTGAAAAAGCTGGAAGTGGCACTGTGGCTCAAGAGGTAGAGTGGTAGCCTTGAGCAAAAAGAAGCCAGGGACAGTGCTCAGTCCCTGAGTCCAAGCCCCAGGACTGGCCAAAAAACCCAAAAACAAAAACAAAAAAACAACAACAATGACAAACCTCTTGTTTCCCATGAAAGTATTAAAATTATTTATTTAGTCTTGCAACTTATACCACAAAATGCTTCTTTCCTAAGCAAGAGCTCTATAAGAGGTTGATTTGGTACACTACAGAGATAAATACATATTCTGTGACATACCTGTGCTGTTAGTGTTTTATGTTCTTCTCTTGCCTCAATGCCATTTCTTCACTAATAATCACATTAACTTGTTTACCAAAGAGAGATTACATAACCTATGGATAAGCATCCCCAGCCAATTGATGGGCTAGCAAATTACATTGGGCTTGTAGCATGAAAGAAGCTAGACCAACCAAACTCCATTGTCAGGAATGGAAATTGAGGAAATAGAGGCAGAGCCTGTTAGCGGTAAAGCTAACAATAAAGCAAGCAAACAAATAAAAGTAAAATAATAAAAGGATGTCATGAAGTTGATAAGTCAAAGCAAGTTGATAAGAAACGGAGAAGATGTAGTGATGAGAGATAAACAGATCCACAGGAAGAACACATCCCTTTTGAGTTTGTTTCAGTTCTTTGAATCAAAAGACAGAAAATAAATGATAATAAATTGAAATAAAACTGGCAAAAGCACTGAAGTTTGCAGTTACAACTAAATGGAGGGCATAAAACTCTGTGTAAATGGAATATTAAAGGGGGTTGGGAATGTGGTCTAGTGGTGCTTACCTAGCATGCATGAAGCACTGGGTTCGATTCCTCAGCACCACATCTACAGTAAAAGCCAGAAGTGGTGTTGTGGCTCAAGTGGTAGAGTGCTAGCCTTGAGCAGAAAGAACCCAGGGACAGTGCTCAGGCTCTGAGTTCAAGCCCCAGGACTGGAAAAAAAACATTAGAGGTACTCCTTCCATCCTTCCTTGAAGTAAAGACTTCTTCACACCTTGCATGGAACAAATAGTCAATGAATATTGAAAATAAATTCAATTGTCCAAAAAAACCTCCAAATCATCAGAAAGATCAGATAGAATAGATCAGATATCATAGCTTGGTAGAACCCAACCTTTATATCCTAAAAGATTTCTGTATATGTGAATATACATATTTATGTGTACCCACAGATATATGATCTTCAATTTTATTTTTCAGTTAAATTTATAGTGGAAAGTCTTTCCTTATATTTTGCTCCATAGACTTTTATTTTGAAAAAATGGCATCTAATCTACATTAAGTAATAATAACGAGATAACCAAACTGTAGAGTTCAAAAGCATGCCAAGCTAAGTTGCTAGAATTAAGAGAAATTGAACTAGATTCCTAAATAAGAAATAAAAATATCAATCAATTCCTATATACACAACAAACAACTGAAAATATCATTCAAAATGTCAATTATAAACTATTCAGAATAAATCTATATGAAATAGGCTGTAGGTTGTTAAATAACACTTTATGAAAAGACATTCAAAAGATCAAATGGTAACGTCCCAACCCTGGGGTTTAAGCTTGCTTACTTACAAAGCCTTTCTGTAACAGTTGTCGATGATCATTCCCATTACTCTGATCAATGTTCAAAGCTTGTTGCTATCAAGAACCCAATGATCTGCGGTTTTATCCCACTTGCAAGGTAGTAAATGAAACTGTGTGATGTGAATTCTGCCAAAGCCATGAGACTCCTGGGTCAAAAATGATGGGCTGTTGCTGGTAACAGCACAGAAATAGCATAATCTTCAAGTTGGTTTTCATTGCTTCCTCCTGCCTTTCAAGTCCTACAGACATGTGAACATAGTAGAGAAAGGCCAAGAGGATATTTTTTTAATACTAAAATGTCTTAGCTGCAGAGAAAGAGTCAGCTGGAGGCATCCACTGACTTGTAGTAGACAAAAGCAAGCCCATTCTTGGAAAGGTGCTATTTCCCCTTCAATCAAGGCGGCTTGCTGCTAATGGAATTTGATATATGAGTTAGGCACCAGGGCATTTTATTCTTTGCATACTCAACAGTATTTTTAGGAGCACACAGTGAGCATTTGGGGATATCAGTATAATATGAGTGGTTGGTACAGAACAAAATATTTTTTTAAATTTAATTTTATCGTCAAGGTGATATACAGAGGGGTTATTGCAAAATCTTCCTGTAACTAAAATAGTGCAGCTAATGTAGAAAAGTGTCAGCTCTTCTATTAAACATAGGATTACTATATGACTTATCAACTTCACTTCTAGGTATATAGCCAAAAGAATCGAGACAGTTGTTCAAGCAATAATTTACGTATAAATGCTCATAGAAATGCTATTCCTATCAGGTAAAAGATAGATATGGCCCAAATGTGACATCAATGGGAAAATAAACAAAAGTAAGTATATCCATGCAATGGAGTATTATTCAGCAAATAGAAGGAAAGAAGTCTGTATACACGCTGAGACATGAATGAACCTTCAAAATCTTATGCTAAGGGAAAGAAACCACACACAAAAGGTCACATAAAGTCATATATTATGTGAATTCATTTACAGGAAATATCCAGAGTAGGAAAACTGAAAGAATCCAAAAGCAGATACCAGAAAGCTAAAAAAGAGTTGGAGAGGATAGAGGAGGTTGAAATGGAGAATGACTGCTAAAAGTGTGTGGGAAAATGTTTTGGAACCAGGTAGTAAATGGTTATGCAATGTAGTATGTATTCTATGTACCACAGAATTACACACTTTAAATGTGAGAGTAAACATGTGCTGACTTATCCTACTTTATATGATAATCTCCTGTCACATCCATATCCCTGCAAATGACATCATTTCATTTACTTTTTGTTGGTATTGTGGCTTGAACTCAAGGCCTGGGTGCTATCCCTGAGCTCTTTTGCTCAAGGCTAGTGCTCTAACACTTTGAGCCACAACTCCACTTCTGTTTTTCTGATGGTTAATTGGAGATAAGAGTCTCACTGACTTTCCTGCCTGGACTGGCTTTCAACCTTTATCCTCAGATCTTAGCCTCCTGAGTAGCTAGGATTACAGGCATGAGCCACCAGCACTGGTCCCTCATTGTTTTTATTTAAAAAATTGTGGTCCCTGTAGTGGGGCTTGAACTCAAAGCCAGACATTCTTGCTTAGTTTTTTTTTTTTTTTTTTTTTTTACTCATGGCTAGATCTCTACCACTTGAGGCATATCTCCAAACCAAGTTCTTCTTTATGACTGAATAGTTATATTTACTGAATGATTGTTCTTAGGCACCTAGGCTGGTTCCATAACTTGGCTATTGTAAATAATGCTGCTTTTTAAATTAATTAATTAATTGTCAAAGTGATGTACAGGGGGGTACAGTTACATACGTAAGAAGGTGAGAAGATTTCTTATCAAACTTGTTACCTCCTCCCTTACTTTTCTCCCACCTTTCCCCCTCCCCAATTCCCTCCCTCTCTGAGCTGTACAGTTGGTTTACAGCATATAGTTTTGTAAGTATTGCTGTTGCATTACTTTGCTTTTTACCCTTTGTCTCTCCATATTGATGCTCCCCTTCCCTTCCCTGGTTCTGATAAACATATATACAATACCCAGTTTACCGAAATTAGTAACAGTGATATCAGAGGTAAAACCATGTGGAAGAAAGACAAAAGGAAAAGGCATAATTTCACATGGTATGTTGAAAATAACAACAATGATAAACCACTTATTTCCATAACTTGGAGTTCATTTTGCTTAGTGTTAAAATGCTGTTTAAAGAAGGATATACAGATGTCTTCCTTGTGTGTTGAGTCACATTCCTTCACATATATACCCAAGAGTTTGAGGGTTTTTTTTGGTTTGTTTGTTTTTACTGAGAGGCCACGATGCCCTGTAGTGAAAAGTTTCAAGCCAGAATCCAAATGCTAAACAATAAAATATTTTCTTCACAGCAAGGAGAGCTCAATTATCAAAATTCAGGTAGCCTCATGTTGTACTCTGGAGGGGAGGGCAAATATTTGCTTTCAGTTCTGGGAAAGGTCTTTTTTTTCCAAGAAGGAGCTGAGGGCTTATAACACAAAAAAAGGGAATTTTTTTTGTAAGCAGTTCTGGCTCTAGGGATAGGTACCAGCAGGATTGGGCAGGGCCAATGGAGAGGGTGAATGAGGGTGAATATGGTTGAAGTACTTTACATGCATGAAAATAGAACAATGATGCTAGTTGAAACTGTTTAAAAAATGGCATAGGGGATGAGAGAGGAAGATGGAGTGGGTGAGTTTGATCAAGTGCATTATACTTATGTATGAAAAGGTCACAATAAAACTCTCCCTGTGGATAACTAATGATATGCTAATGAAATTCCTATTTGAAAAGCAGTTGCATTTCCTTACTAAAAAGCTAATCGATCCCATCTGGCTTGACATGTAGCCAAAATGGTTGTAAATTATTTACCTTTCATTGCTTGTTATGTGAATGGTAGAAGCTGGCTTAATTTTTCACTATACCTGTGCCTTTTTCTTCTGTCCCAAGATAAACACAAAGCAGGGAGTCAGTCAATATGGCTACAAGAAAGTTTATTACCATTGGTATCAATCTCTTACTACTACTGTAACACATTAGCAGGTTGTGTTGTTAAAACACAGAAACATATTATCTTATAGGTATGAGTTGATGGAACTCTGCACTGAAAGTCACTGGGCTAAAATTAAGGTGTGGGCATGTCACATTCCTTTCTGAAGGCTCTAGGGGAATGTCATCTCTCTCACCTTTGCCAGTGTCTAGAGGCGTCACCTTACTTCAAAGTTAGCAAGAGCAGCCTGTCCTCTATCTCATTTCCAACCTTTTCTGCCATTCTCTTCCATCTAGGGATTCTTATGATTATACCACTCATCCATAAATACCCCGCCCGCAACCACACAACAATCTTCCTTTGAGATCACTTGCTTAGACACTGTAATCCCACCTGCAGCCTTAAGTTCCCATTGCCATGAAAGGTACACAGAGATACAGGTTCCAAATGTCAGAGAGTAAACATTTGTGAGGGACAAAATTCTGTGTTCTATGCTACAACTTCAAAAATGTTAAATAAACACTTACTGGATATAGAGAGCTTTGTGTTTTGTCTTACAGGGTTCCTGGATCATAAAGGACCTCTTCAGAAAAGAGGGACAGAAATTTCCACAGGCTGCAAGAGAGGTAAGAAGATCAAAGGAACTGTTGCTATGCAAATTAGAAGAGTACTATGACTACTGACAGTCAGGGAAGGTTTTCTGGAGGAGAAGGACTTGTTCAGTTCCTCTACGCGTGTGTGTGCGCACGTGCCCGCGCTGCGGGCACATAGGACCCTTACACATTCTAGACATTCACTGAATCACTTTTTTTTTTTTAACTACTTAGGGCCTTGTGCTTGCTAAGCTGTTGTTCTAGCATTTGAGCAATGCGTCTGGGCCTTTTGCTTTAGTTATTTTTTAGATAGGATTTTGCTTTTGCCATGGATATTTGGTCCATGGTCCTACTTAGTTTTTCTTTTCTTTTCTTTCTTTCTTTCTTTTTTTTTGCCAGTCCTGGGGCTTGGACTCAGGGCCTGAGCACTGTCCCTGGCTTCTTTTTTCTCTAGGCTAGCACTCTGCCACTTGAGTCACAGCGCCCCTTCTGGCCATTTTCTGTATATGTGGTCCTGGGGAATTGGACCCTGGGCTTCATGTATAGGAGGCAAGCACTCTTTGCCACTAGGCCATATCCCCAGCCCTAGTTTTTCTTAATAGCTGAGATGGCAAGCGTGTACCATCATGACCAACTTTTATTTGCTGAGATAGATACTCATAAATTTTTTGGCAGTCCTGGGGCTTGAACTCAGGGCCTGAGCACTGTCCCCATGCTTCCTTTTTGCTCAAGGCTAGCGCTCTACCACTTGAACCACAGTGCCACTTCCAGCCTTTTCTGTTTATGTGGTGCTGAGGAATTGAACCCAGGGCTTCATGCATGCTACACAAGCACTCTACCAGTAAGCCACATTCCCAGACTAATACTCATAAATTTTTGCCCAGGCTATCTTTGAACCATGATCCTTCAGATCTTTGCTTCCCAAGTAGCTATGACTACAAATGTGAGTAAGTATATATGACTCAGTGTCAAAGAAACGACAAGATCTGAATATTGTTTCTGAAGTGCATTTGGTGTGTAGATATTTAGGATGGTTATTCCTTCCTGTTGGAGAGATCCTTTTACTAGTATGTAGTAACCTTCTTTGTCTCTTCTTACCTTTTTTAATTTGAAGTCAATTTTGTCTGATACTAGGATTGCAGCTCCAGCCTGCTTATGGGGGCCATTTGCTTGATAGATTTGTTTCCAGCCTTTCACTCTTAGAAGATGTTTACTTTTGCTGGATAGATGTGTCTCTTGGAGGCAGCAGAAAGATGGATCTTGATTTTTGATCCAACTTATGTGCCTATGTCGTTTGATTGGAGAATTAAGTCCATTAATGTTGACAGTTAGGATTGAGAGATGATCGTTTGTTCCTTTCATTATCACTATCTTGTTTAAAGCTGTGTCTTCCCATTTCTTGATCTAGTGTTTACTAATTAGGGTTCATTTCTCTGTCTGTGTTGGGATCTTGATTATTTTCCCTAGTAAATCTTTAAGGATTTTGTGTAAGGCTGGTTTGGTGGAGATATATTGTTTCAGTTTTTCCTTATTGTGGAAGACTTTTATTTGACCTTCGGATATGAAGGAGAGTTTGGCTGGGTACAGAATTCTTGGTTGGTAGTTATTTTTATTTTGAGTTTGGTATACTTCATTCCAGGCTCTCCTTGCTTTCATGGTCTCTGCTGAGAAGTCTGGGGTAATTCTGATTGCTTTTCCTTTATATGTGATTGTTTTCTTTGCCCTAACAGCTTTGAGTATTTTTTCCTTGCACTCTGCTGAAGCTGTTTTGATCACAATGTGTTGGTGGGATGTCCTATTCTGGTCTGGTCGGTTTGGGGTTCTAAATGCTTCTTGTATCTGTATAGGCCTTTCCTTCTGGATGTTTGGGAAGTTCTCAGCTAATATTTTGTTAAATAGGTTGCCTATCCCATTAACCTCTTTCTCCAAGTTTTCCTCAATACCTATTATCCTTAAATTGGGCTTCCTGATCGTGTCTTGAATCTCCTGTAGCGATCTGTTTTGTTGCTTGGACTGGATTTGTATTGATTTTTGATCTTTCTCCATAGAATCTAAGGAATCTTCAGCTCCTGAGATTCGATCCTCTGCTTCAGTTAGTCGGGACTGTAGGCTAGCTACTTGATTTCGAAACTCTTTTCCTTCTGACTGGTCTTTCCTGATGATTTCCATGTCATTTCTTAGGTCCTGTATGGACTTCTTTACTTCATTAACTTCATTACTTTGGTTTTGAGTGTTGTCTCTCAAATCTCTAAGCTGGGTAGCTATCTTTTCATTTGACTCTTGAAGCTCTTTTATCTTTCTATTTGTGGATGCCATGAAATTCTCCATTCATTTTTGCTTTGCCTCCTCACGCTCTAACATAATTGACTGAAGAGATTCAAACTTTTCATTTATCATGTTTATCAGTAGACTTTGTAGAACATTTGGGGGGTTTTCTTCTATGTTTTTGATTGACT
The DNA here is from genome assembly GCF_023159225.1 of Perognathus longimembris pacificus. NCBI lineage: Eukaryota > Metazoa > Chordata > Mammalia > Rodentia > Heteromyidae > Perognathus > Perognathus longimembris. Next base: position 39,038,180 of record NC_063188.1, read on the forward strand.
GCTCTGCTTCCTGCTTGTTTTGAGTGGGGGATAAGACTTCATTGTTTGCCATCTTTCTTGTGTTTCTTCTGTCCATTTGAATTGGGAATTCCAGCCTACCAGCACCTGTGAGCACCGTTTAAGACCCAAAGCAGCCCTTACCAAGCACTGTTGTGTAAATCTTACAATTTCACAATTATATACAGATAACTTGTATACCTGTCTATAAAGTTAGATTTGGTGTTCCTAAAGAATACAATTTCAATATAACAACCGATCCTGGGCCCTGTATTCAGTAGTTACTTATTTACTGTTACAACCCTATATGCAATTCTTGTTTTTATATTAAGTTCTTTTAGGACTGGCTTTCTCTATGAACCCCTTTGATTCACTCGTATTAAGCTGGGATACCCTCTATCCAATAACCAGGGGTCAATGGAACCTGGAGGTCCAGGCAGTAAGTCAGGAGGGTAAGTTGTAGGTAGTAAAGAGAATAGAGTAAAATGTATTGGGGTGGTGGTGGTGATTTTGGTTTAGTTTCAGTGACGTGGAAATGTGGAGAAGAGTAGAATCAGTAGAAAGTACAAGGTTAAAATGACAGACACTGGAGAGTTAGCAGAAAAGAGTGGAGGTGTTATTCATAGGAAAGTAATTTTTAAAGGAAGAGAACGCAACAAGAGAAATAAAGTAAAAATACTGGAAGACAGATACACAAAACAGAGAAAAATTATTTAAAAAAGAAGAAAAAGTAAATAAAAAGGAAAATAACAGAAAAGGAATAACCCAAACGAATAAACAAACACACAAAAAAACTTGATGAAACAAACCGGTAAAAATGGAAAACAAACAAACAAAAAACAAACAAAAAAATGATGTTTCAGATGTGAAAAAATTAAAAAGAAAATTTTAAAAAAAAGTTTTAAAAAAATGTTTGAAAAGAAAAAGAAAAAAAAAAAAGGAGTCCTCCTTGTTTGGGTAGTTTCTCCCCAGTCTCTGGTTTCCCTGCAATGGTCTGCAGTCTATTTTCCTGATTGGCTGGTTTGACTTGATTTCAGTTGGCAAGGGGTGGATCTGTTCTGACCTTCTCCCCTGTTGGTGCAATCGTGGGTCTCTGAGGTTCGCACAGCTTGCAGGCAGGCCTTGGGCGTCCTCTGTAGATGGGGACGTGAGCAGTCTCAGGAACTGTGGCTCCTCTGACTGCTGTGGGGCTGCTGCCTTTGATGCCTGGACTTGACTAGGCTGTGAACTCAGCAGGGCGGGGCGCCTCTGGCCTGTTTTGCTAGGCTGAGAGTTGCTTGCCTGAGGGAGGCAGCCTCCTTGGCATAGGTGGGTATGGAATGCAGCTCCGTTTTGGGCTGGGAATTAGCTTCCTCTGTGACGGGCCTGTTTAGCTGTCCCAGGAACTGTTTGTTCCTCCCTCTGGTGTTTCCGTGCCCCCAGTAGCTGCTCGCAGCTTTTGCTTTAAATTTAGAAATTCTGGCGGGCAGGGGGGGGGCACCTCTGGCTAAGCCGCGGCCCAGGACTCGCCTCCCACCAGGGCAGGGGGCGTTCTTCTGGGCGGAGCTGGTTCTCACTAGTCGGTCCCTCTTGCCCTTTTCAAAGATGGCTCCTTTGACCTCGCTTTCCCAAGGCCCGCTTTAGTTCCAATCTGGTCTGACCCTATGTCAGTGGCCAAGATGGCGCTTTGCTCTGGCGGTGGGGACAGGGATGCCTTCCAGAAGCTGGTCTGTGGGCACGAGTGAGAATATCTTTTGTGGGGTACTCACGCTGTCTCTGCGATGTCAGGTCGTCCGTGCTCAGCCGCCGTCTGGAGTATTTCTCGCAGGTCTACACTGTGCGCTTTAGCTGCGCTGAGTGTGGGGGTGCTGTGCCGGGCACTGTGCTGGTGCCGGCACTGGCGTGGCGGCGGGATGCCGCCCGGAGCTCAAATCTGTATTTTCAGGCCAGCAAAGTCGATTTTTCCTTCCTGGTCAGAATCCCTGTACTGTTAGAACTTACTCTGGCTGTCTTTCTAGGAGTAAAAGTTTCTATGGGGTGAGAAAACTACGATATCGGAGGGAGCTCCGCTAGAGTTCTGCTTCTCCTCCACAGTCTTCCCTGTTGGTGAATTTTTAAATGGTGTGGTAACTGCAATAAATCATATGAATTGACAGAAAAATAATAATGGTAATCAAAATGAACTCCAAAACATGGAAACAAGGGAATTTTTTTGTTATTGTTTTTAATGTATTGTTTGAAGTTATTTCTTTTGTCTTTCATTTGTTCCCCTTTGGTTTATCCCTTGTCACCTCTGATTTTTATTCTTGGGAAAGGAAGGGGAATAAGAAAATGGTGAAATAAGGGACAAAGGGTGAACCAATGCAACAGTGATACTCACAAGACACTGTTGGAAATGAACTTTACAACTGGGGGAGGGGGAAGTGGGAGAAAAAATAAGGAAGGGGTTAACAATGTTCGAGAAGAAATGTACTCACCTTACTTGTGTAACCGTAACCCCTCTATACATCACTTTTACAACAAAATAAAATAAAATAAATACAACAAAATCCCAGTTTTCCCCATCATGACTGTTTAAATTTATCTTTGTAAAATTCTGACCATCAACTGGGAGAGAATGAGAGAAGGAATGACATTATCCAAAAAGAAATGTACTTATTACCCGACTTATGTAACCCCTTTGTACATCAGTTTAATCTCTTTTTTTTTGCCAGTCCTAGGGCTTGGACTCAGGGATTGAGCACTGTCCCTGGCTTCTTTTGCTTCAAGGCTAGCACTCTGCCACTTGAACCACAGAGCCACTTCTGGCTTTTTTCTATATATATGGTACGGAAGAATTGAACCCAGGGCTTCATGTATGTGAAGCAAGCACTCTATCACTAGGCCATATTCCCAGCCCCACATCACCTTTATCATAACAATAAAAATTAAATTACAAAAGCAAAAAATATCCTAACCATCATATTCTTTTTTTAATTCTTAATTTTTGGTGTCCTGAGTATAAGTTTTGATTGATGAATCAAGCACTCTTCGTTACTTATTAATTCCTGGAAGAGGTGTATAAGAATTGTAACTGTAAAGGTAAACTTAGGACAAGTGATGACTGAGACAAGTAATCAGGAAGAAGCTAAAACAGGCAAGTCACGGAAGGACTCTTTGTTTACCATTTACAAGAATTTACTCATTATGGGTGGGATCAACTGTCTACAGGAAATCTTTCCAAAAGCCTGGAGCCCATGTTACAACTACAGATAAGTCACAACAGATACAAGTCTAAGAGAACTCCAGGAAGCAGTCAACCTCAAATTTAGTAGATGTTAATAATCTATAAACCTGGGAAATGCAAACATTAAAATATTCAAACGAACAAATACAAAGTAGAAGGGGAAAACTGTGATGTTTGGTGCCAATAGAAGGAAAGTGATTTTTTTAAAGAGACATGGAAAATGGAGCTGAAGGCAAACATTTTCTAGTGTGTCAAGAATCGCTTAAATGAGAAGTCTCAGATCTGAGAGGTACATATTTTACTTGAATTAACTGGTACTAACTTATTTTTAAAAGGATCAACTGATCTTACTGATGGAGCTGGGTAATAATTTTCCCTTAAGACATTCCAACTGCTTTAGTTCAGATTCTGTGTTCAGCAAAATATTAATCAACTTCCTAGTACTCCTAGAACTCTGATATTCAGAATGGAGGATCCTACTCACAGACCACAAAGGTCCATTCAGCCTGGCATATATAATCCTTTAGGCAAATACATAAATTGCCATCTGGATATCAGGCCACAGAGCCTCAAATTCCGAGGGTACTGAAAATACTAGTTAACTAGTCGTCTGATACTTACATTTCTGCTATAAAATATCTGGCAACAGGTTGTCTATCTTTCTTTGAGTGGCTCAGGTAAGAGGAAACTCATAATCCCTTTACTTCCTTGAATATCTGTGCCAGAAAATTTGCCTTTAAAGCTGGGCATGATGGCCCACACTAGTAATCCTAGCTGTTAGGAGGCTGAGGCAGGAGGACCTCAAGTTTGAGGCCAGCTTGGATTATGTACAAAAATTTTGTCAAGGAATCAAAAAAGAAAAAATGTATTGTCTGAAATTAAGAAAAAAATTTCACTTTCGAGCCTCCATTTCTAGGTGAAATCCTTAGGACTACAATCTATAACAATCTAAAACTCTGAAAAAAGTGAACATGAAATCACATCTAGGATAAACTGCCTTTTAGACAAATTCCTCTTAATTTAGGATCTTCTCAAATCTTTATATAATCATGGTTACTCTCCCATGGATGGGTTTCAGTTTCTTTTTGATTTGTTTTGTGCAGGTCCTGGGGCTTGAACTCAGGGCTTGGGCACTGTCCCTGAGCTTTTAGTGCTCAGGCTAGAGCTCTCCCATTTGAGCCACAGTTCCACTTCTGTCTTTTTGGGTGGTTAATTAGAGATAAGGGTCTCATGGACTTTCCTGCCCATGATGGCTTTCAACCACAATCCTCAGCTCTCAGCCTCCTGAGTAACTAGGATTATAGGCATAAACCACCAGTGTGGGAAATGAATTTGCTCAATTTGCCAAAGTAAGGTATTTTTTGTGGCAAATTATTAGAATGATTTTTCAACATTGATTAAGATGCATTGTATTCATAAACTTTTTTGTTAAATGGCAACTCTTTTGAACAGCAACTTAAAGATAATTTAAAAGAAAACAAAAAGAAGAATGATTCTCATTCTACTTCAACTCCCTTTCTTCATGCTTCCCCCCACATCAAGTAGTTTGCAGTGGCCATAAGCATTTCTGGATATTGTGTTGTTGCTAGATTTGGGTGAGTTTAGAAGAATATATATTGTTTCTGATACTTCCATGCAGAGTTAACAGATTTCTATCTGCCTGCTGGTAGGAATGACTTCTATGTGTAGTCTTATTACCTGTTAAGCTAATTTTGCTAAGTATTATATGACACTTAAATGGCAAGTGTTTTAGACAAATAATGCCATTATTTTTATGGGTTTTGTGATGTCAAAGAGATTCTTTGCTTTTTAAAAATAAATATAAAATGAGTTATGCATTGAGCTTTATAATAGAAATATTTTATGATCTACAAATTACACCTTAATAAAGCTGTTAAAATGTGATGTGATTTCCTTTGTTTGTGTAAATATTCCCTAATGCAAATTAAAATAAGAACCTGTAGTTGGGTACCTAAGGAAAAACCTACAGCAATCATTCTATTTAAGAAAAAAATGAAAAAATTCCCTTTGAGACTGGGGATTAGACAAGGAATAACTATTACTAGCTTTATTCCCATTGCACTGGGAGGTATGATGAGTATAATAAGTCATGCCAAAAAACAAGAGGTGAAAGAATCAAGAAAGGAAACTCTGATGAGAACAAAAAACATAGGACTGTTTTGAAAACATTCTGAAAGACTACAGAAATATTATTAGAATTTCTCAGTGAGTTTAGCAATGTTGAATACAAAAATCAATATATATTTAAACCAATTGTATTTGGATTCAACAACCATAATTAAAAAGTAAAAATATATAGCCTATTATCCTATGAAATATATACAAAATTAGCAATAAAATTTAAATGAATGTTAGCTGAAGAGGGGATGCTAGAGGGTGAACGATACCAAAATGAAGGAAGCTGGCAAACTGAAAGTCACTGAAGGCTTAAGGATGGTGATGGGGATAGGGAAAGTGAGAAGTGAGGTGGTTAGGTGTGATTAATGTACTGTGTATGCATATATAAAATACCATGGTGAAACCTTTTGAACAATTAACATACACTTAAAAATGAATGAAAGGAATGTAAATCAGATCCTGTCCAGGATATGGGTACTACTAATAAGAGGGTGAATAGGGACAAAACACTTAATATAAAAACATGGGTAAACTGAGCTCTGGTGGTTCTTGCCTGTAACCCTAGCTACTCAATACACAGAGATCAGATGATCATGGTTTGAAACTAGGTCAGGCAGGAAAGTCTGTGAGACTCAGAAAACCACTGTGGCACTGTAGTTCAAAATGTTAGAGTGCTGGCCTTGAGTGAACAAATACAGGGACAGTGTCCAGGCCCCGAGTTCAAGTTCCATGACCAACAAAAATAAAATGAACATACAAACACATGTGAAAATGGAACAGTGAAGCTTGTTGAAATTGGTTTTGAAGGGAAGTGGGAATGAAGGAGAGTGATGTGTCAAAATGAAACCCCTTTGTACAAGTAATTGATGCTAATAAAAATGTGAGAAGTCAGATGCTGGTGGTTCACATCTGTAACCCTAGCTATGGGAAAAAACAGCCAAGCAAGACCGCAAGGCACTAGTACTAGTACAAAAGAGATGTGGGGGAAAAAAAAGAGAGAAAAAGAACACTGGGGAAAAAAAGAGTTAAATTTTTCAAGTCATGATTAATATGACTTGGTCTATATAAAATATTTATATTTCTAACATCTCACAAAATAAGGATCAAACTGTTACAAAAAAGGAGATGTGTGAGTAATAAACCTAACATGGTACTTCTGGGATAAGAAAATTCCAGGGACCCAAGAATATGAAGACCTTTTAAAATTCATGAAATGTTGTGAAGAATGGCTGTTGGGTAGGCATTCTCACCTCTATAACGTATTTATTGTAGAACTTTAACAAAAGAAATTCTTAGTAGAAATATAGTCCTGGAGCTTGAACTCAGGGCCTGAGCATTGTCCCTGGCTTCTTTTTCCTCAAGGCTAGCACTCTACTACTTGAACCACAGCACCACTGCTGGATTTTTCTATATATGTGGTGCTGAGGAATTGAACCCAAGGCTTCATGTATGTGAGGGAAGTACTCTACTACTAGGCCATCTACTACTAGGCCATATTCCCAGCCCCTAGAACTATATATATATATATATATTTTTTGGCCAGTCCTGGGCCTTGGACTCAGGGCCTGAGCACGGTCCCTGGCTTCTTCCCGCTCAAGGCTAGCACTCTGCCACTTGAGCCACAGCGCCGCTTCTGGCCGTTTTCTGTATATGTGGTGCTGGGGAATCGAACCTAGGGCCTCGTGTATCCGAGGCAGGCACTCTTGCCACTAGGCTATATCCCCAGCCCTAGAACTATATTTTTTAAAGCGAAAGATATTTAAACCTTTTTGGATTTAGGAATTTTAATTTAGATTTAAGAATATTACATTCAAACTAGGATAATGTTTATCATAAGATTTTAAAACAATGAATCTTTTTTTTGTCTGTCATGGGGCTTGTACTCAGGGCCTGGGCACTATCCTGGAGCTTTCTTGCTCAAGGCTAGCACTTAACACTTTAAGCCACAGTTCCACTTCTGGTTTCATGTAGTTAATTGGAGATGAGAGTCTCATGGCTTTCTTGCCTGGGCTGGCTTCCAACCATAAGCCTCAGATCTCAGCCTCCTTAGTAGCTAGGATTACAGTCATAAGCCACCAGTACCTGGCCAATGAATCATTTTTAATGGTCACATTATCTGTTCTTACATTACTGTCAGGGATATCTCAAGGATTTTCCCACTTGTGGATTGCATGTTTTATTGTGGCAATTTTCAGAATAAGAGGAAATAAAATTGTGCATGCTAAAGTTAAAAAAAATTTGCATGACCATAAAAAAGGCCAAAACACCCAAAGCAGCCTTCAACAACAAGCTGGGAAAATTTGACCAATGAGATGCTAAGATTTATTATAAAGCTAAGACAGTAGGAGAACAAACAGAGAGTTGGAGAATGAACTCAAACATATGTAAATACTTGATATATGCAAGAACTGACATTCTACCTTAGTGAAGAAAGCATGTTTCCAAAAATGGTTCTGGGATATATGCTATCCATTAAAACTCTACCTCACATCATACATAAAAACTAACTCCAGCAATTAATACACATAAAATAAAAATAAATTATAGGTGGATTCAACACATAAAAGTACAAGGCAAAAAATAAAATGTTTACCAGGAACTATGCTTTTCTCTGGGTAGTAGTGGATTGCTAAAACAAAACACAAAATATATAAGTCATATTGGAAAAACTTGTCTTCAAATTAATTAAAGTGAAGACCTTCCTTTTATTAGAAACCACTATTAAGAATAAAATACAAGCTATAAATTTAACCAATGAAGGATTAATATCAATCAAAATAGAAATCTAAAACTATGCAAGTGAAAGGAAAAAGAAACCAATAAAAATATAGGCCAAGAGGCCTGGCTCAGGAGGTAGGATGCCTACCAATGAGCCTAAAATATCAAATACTGAGTTTGAGTCCCAGTCTCAGCCCCCAACAATATATATAGAAATGTAATATGTACATATTTATGTATATACACACATGTATATGCACCTAAAAGTAGAATAAGCACCTATGTAAAAAGAAAACAAAGGGTTCACAGTTGAATTTCAAAAGGGCTTAAAGCCATGCCTGTAATCCTAGCTACTGGGGAGCCAGCCCTGGTAGGAAATTCCATGAGACTCTGAGTATCTCCAATTAACGACAAAAAAAAACCCTAAAAGTGGAGCTGCGGCTCAAACGGTAGAGTGCTATCCTTGAACGCAAAAGCTCTGGGACAGCCTCTAGGCCCTGTCTTTAAGCTCCAGGACCAGCACAAAAAAAATGCTTAAAGCCAGGAGTGATGGCCACACCTGTAATCTTAGCAATGAGGAGACTGAGGCAGAAGGATCATGAGTTTGCTACAAAGTGACTTTGAGTCCAGCCAAATTTACATAGTGAAGTCTTGTTTAATAAATTCAGTATGATGCATGCCTTTCTAGCTACTCAGGAGCCTGAGGTCCAGAAGATTATAGTTCAAACCACCTAAGCAGAAATGTCTTTGTACTTTGTTAGCACCTAAATAACCCGTAAAAAAGCAGAGGCGTGGCTTGGCTCAAGTAGTAGAGTACCAGCCTAGCAAGTAAACTGAAGCAAATGCAAGGCACTGAGTTTGAATCCCAGTACCAGCAATAAATGAACAAGCAAAAATGATAGAGGTTTGACCTCATTAGTTATCAGGAAATACAAACAAAATAGTATTTCATATATTCCAAGTCCAGAACAACCCCAATTAATAAGCCTGTGGAAGAAACACTTGAACCCAAATTTCATCTGAGTGGACATTTATGTATGTGAACACTTTGGAACAGTGAATTGTGTAGTAATGTTGAGCATCTACAATTCTCAGTTCCTAGGAATTCCACTGCTGAGAAACTGTAGCATGAATGTCATTCCATCAACATTCTATCCATCCATCATTGAATCAATATATTGAGGTACATGCGTGAAATTTAAATGAACCCCATCTACAAGTACCAATATGTATGCAACTCTACAAATAAAAAACAATGTTGAAAAAAAATAAGCAAATCGCAGTACATATACATACAGTTATCATGCATTTTACCAGAAACATTCAAAGCATGAAAAACTGGACCCTACTTTTAGGTATGCATTTATAGTTAGTAAAACTATGAAGAAAACCAAGAGAATGATTACCTCAAAATTCATCTAGTGGGGGCTGGGAATATGGCTTAGTGATAGAGTGCTTGCCTAGTATGCATGAAGCCCTGGAATCAATTCCTCACCACCACACAAACATAAAAGGCCAGAAGTGGTGCTGTGGCTCAAGAGGTAGAGTGCTAGTTTTGAGCAAAAAGAAGCCAGGGACAGTTTTCAGGCCTCAATCCAAGCCCAAGGACTGGCAAAAGAAAAAAAAAATCATCTGGTGGAAGAGGGGGAATGGATGTGATTAGGGAGGGGCACATAAGGGTGCTTTAAGAGACTGGAAATAAGTGTGCTACATTTTTACCTGAATAGTGAGAACAAAGGTAATCATTCATTAAAGTTATTCTTTACATTCCATATATGTACTTTGTGTCCTCTTTCACATGTATTTTCACCATTTTAGAAAAGGGAAAAACAATCTTAGCATCCAGAGCTGAACCCAAGTCCAGACAATCACCTCATTATTTGGGACAGCTCTCCCTCTGATTGATTTGCATCAAACATCTACACCTGTTTGATTTGCTCTCATTTTTAAATCTGGCCTTCTAGCCAGTCAATTTTATTCAGAGCAATTCTGTCAATCAGGGATCAGTTTCCAGGGAAACTGGTAAACTGAAATTTCTGAGCTGGCCTTGTGAAGATCCAAATGACAGCAGACAGATATGGTAACCCTTCTGAAAAGCTACTTCAAAGTAGCATCTTCAGAACACACACACTCCTCCCTCTGCTTCTCCTGAGGCAATCTGCATATAGCCTCAGCCTAATTATTTCTTTCATGGGAAACTTTTGCCAATTTTTTATCAAGGAAAGCAGTATTTCACGTTAGGCTATGTTGATAAGATGATCAGAGAGACTCACTATAGAAGATTGCTACTTCCTGAAGGGGTAAAATCCCCAACAGGGAAAACCCCTGTGGTTCTCAGAGGTAGGGCTGGCTTACTTAAGTTGATAACACAGTTCCGTCCAGAGGAGGAAGACAAAATGCACTTTTATTCCTGGAAGCTTTGTGAGTAGATGTGCATTCTACACATCTTAAGGATTCACAGGCTCTGTCAGAGGACAGAGCGCTCAACCTGAAGGACCTCTTCAGATCCAGACTTCTAATCTACCTTGATCTTAGTTAGAGAGGCTCCAAACCACTCAACAATGGGAAACTGGGTGGTTCACCATTGGTTCTCAATTTTAATTCTGGTAAGTGGCATTTTAATTTCTATTAATTAGGAATGTTCACAGAATAAGAAGACAGCATGTTGGAAGACATTTGTAAAGTTATCTTCAGTGGGATGAGTTGATGACTATTAGTTGCCTCATCAAAGCTGGTTATCAATTAGAAAAAAATCTAACTTTAAACCAGATGAGGAAACAAAGATAGATATTTTACTGTTGTTTATGTTGCCAACCCATGAGTACTTAGAATTTGTCTGCCTCTATTTATGACTTCTTTTCTGTTGCATCTCACTTCTAACTACAACTATGAAATAATCGTTTCTGTTTATTTTTCCTACATTGCTACCAGCAAGATTTCACAAAATAATTGTATTTTTGAGTTTGGGAGTCATTTCAGAGATCATGTTGACCCAGAACTGCCTACTGGGAATATATTATGACTCATGCACCTAATTTTTATGTTTTATAATATCTATACTGACAAAGGTAAGAAGAAACAGACGAAAAATTACAATGTAATTTATTTAACTCAATATATAGAATAGTATCATTTTTGCATGCAATCAATATTGACCTTGAGATCATTTTCTTTGGGGGTTGGTTCTGGGCTTGAATTCAGGGCTCTGTGCTTACTCTTGGCATTTTCTGCTCACTGCAGGCACACTACCACCCGAACCACACCTTCACTTATTGCTTTTTGCAGGTTAATTGGAGATAAGAGTTTCACAGACATTTCTGCCCAGAATGGCTTTAACCACAATCCTCAGATCACAGCATTCTCAGTAGAATGAGATACCAACACAGATATTTCTATTCTTTATTTCCCAGTCCCTAGAATGCCATTTATATTTTATACTTACAGTGCATCTCAATTAAAATGAGCTACATTTCAAGTGCTCAGTAGTCACATGTGGGTAGTGTGTCCGGCATTAGCCAGTGCAAATATAAAACAACTCCTTGATTATACAAAGTAAGGTAATTTGATGTCAGTGAATTAATTAGCAAGCACGTTCAGAACTTCTTCAATATCCTACACATATACAATTTCTTCACACACACACACACACACACACACACACACACACACACACACACACACTTCTTCATACTCTATTCTTTCACTTCTGAAATTCACCCAAGCCTAGGGGGTCCCTGTGTCCTTTCGCCTGCAGGGACTCTTTTTTTCTCTTGCTTTTTCATGGGGGTCCCATGAGATCTTAGGAGTTCTAGAGAAAAAGTGTAGTGTGCCTCTGGAGGGCTGTTTTTTTTTTTTCATTTAATCAAAGGCCAATTGCTTACTTTGGCATGTTAGTCTATGATTTGGATTTTTAATACCCAGAACTTACATTTAATTCCTTTTGCATTGTAGCAGAGAGAACATGAGATTAGGCACTGGGGGGACCTGAAAAGTCTTTTCTGTTCTGCTGCTAAGGGACCTCTAGCCAGTTGCTTGTTTTTATCAGAGTTCAGGTGCCATGTTTAGTGGAGGTGATAGGTGGTTTGGTGAATCATGGGATAAACAAAGTGACTATTAACATAAGGGTTTTTCTAGCCCTAAATTCCATTGGATTTTTTTTTTTTTTTGCCAGTCCTGGGCTTGGACTCAGGGCCTGAGCACTGTCCCTGGCTTCTTTTTGCTCAAGGCTAGCACTCGCCCACTTGAGCCACAGCGCCACTTCTGGCTTTTTCTATATATGTGGTGCTGGGGAATCGAACCCAGGGCTTCATGTATATGAGGCAAGCACTCTTGCCACTAGGCCATATTCCCAGCCCCCATTGGATTTTTTTAACCCCTCTCTCATTTTTCTTTTTTGGGCTGGGCGAATCTATTGCTTATGGTGTTGACTCATATTAATTCTATAGTTTTTCATCTCCACTCCTTGACAACACTATTGGCAAGCTCAGTCTTCTTGCTACCTTTGACATAAACCCCTATATACTGTGTTTTAAAATGAAGAATAAATTGCTAAAAAAAATCCCACTTCTTCACATGTCCTGTATTTGCACCATATTTTCCAAAATAGTGGAGGAAATAATAGCCAAAGTGGGAAACGGAATTCCTTATTCCTAGATCTTGCTGTATTAATTATTTACCTTGCCTATATTGGATGGTGGGCTGATACAAAGTCCTTTTTTTCTGTATCCCTCTCTGATCCTGAAATATCTCTCCTCCTAAATGAGCTTCTATTTTTTTTTCTGTTTTCCAAATTCTTGAAGTATCTATCTTTCAATTTGACTGTGGAATCAAAGAGTATCTAAAAGACACTCAACTCTAGAAATGATTCTGAGCAAAGGAAAAAATGAAGATATTGACTGGCAGCCAGGTGTGGTGGTGTATACCTGTAGTCCCAGATACTCAGGAGGCTGAGATGAAGAATTGCTTAAGCCGAGGAAGTCAACACCAGCCTGGGCCAGACTAGCCAGAATAAAACCCCATCTCAAATAGAGGGTGGGAGGAGGGAGAAAAATGGATGATTAAAAGCTACTGTAATAATGCTGCGATTCTGTAGCCAGAGTTTATTAAGCTCTTACTATATAGCATACATTGCATTAATCAGTTTACATGCTTTATTGCATGAGACTCACAGTGTTACTGTGAGATAGTTACTGTTATTTTCATTATTTCACAAGTGATGAAGCTAATATTCAGAGAATTTAAATCATGTATCTGTAAGATTACAAAGCCAGTAAGTGACAGCATAAGAATTTGAGAACAAGGAGTTTGATTCCAATATTCTACTTGGAATCACTATGCTGTGCTGTTAGAGGCCAAGATCCAGAGACTCAGAATCAACTGAACTGTTTCTCATAAAGGCTGGGGCAGGACTATTTCTCAAGGTATACTAGTGCCATATAGACCTGCTGAATTACAAACCAAATGTGAATTAGAGCTCAGTTGGGTGGTCTCCAAAGCAGTGAGCAGTGGGGTCCATATTTCCCCCTTTAAGCAATGTGCAGACAGTGTTATGGATAGGAAATGCAGTCTTAAGAGCTCAAAGGAATCCAAAACAACACTAGGTTAATTTGGAGAAAAAAGACTCGCAATCTAAAAACAGGACAATGTGCATCAGTGAGTAATTAAGGAGTGGTTTAGTTCTTTTCAGATGGGTATTATTGTAGGTGCTAAATTTCTTCTTTGTTTCTTCAGAAATTCACTTACTGCCATCTTTTAAGTGCAATAATTTGAAAGCTCTAGACCAGGAATTGGCAAATGTTTCTGTACAAAGCTGGACAGAACATATTTTAGGCTTTTATGAGCCATATGGTGAGCCCTGGCTATTCACCTCTGCCATTGTAAACAGCCATGAAACAGCCATAAACAATGCAGAAATGCCTAGGTGTGACTTTCAACACATTTTATTTACAGTTACTAAAATTTGAATTTCATATCATTTCCGTGTCACAGAATATTATTCTTATGATTTGTTTTTGCCAGTCCTGGGGCCTGGGCACTGTTGCTGGCTTTTGTTTGCTGAAGGCTAGCACTCTACCACTTGAGCCACAGCACCACCTGGCTTTTTTCCCCATATATGTGGTGCTGAGGAATCAAACCCAGGGATTCATTTATGCTAGGCAAGCACTCTACCACTAGGCCACATTTCCAGATCCTCTTATGATGCTTTAAGCTAACAACTTGAACATGACTGCCTGCTTTTTTGTGTTAATTGGAGCTGAGTCTCACAGATTTTCCTGTATGCCCTGCTTTTGAACCTGATCCTTAGATCTCAGCCTCCTGAGTAGCTGGGATTACAAGCATGAGCCATCATATGGCTATTTATTTTAAACAGACAGAAAAGAAATCCCTGAAGGGATAGTAGAGACTTTCAGGAGAGAGGCCCCAAAGAGGCAACAAATGGAGTTCTCTCAGATGTAGTCCCAGATACATGCACTTCTCAGGTGTTTTTTATATTACAGGACTCCTCCCATAGCTCCTCTCCTAGGAGGGCTTTTCACTGATTGCTTGGTGGCTTGTGTATGTGCTGCCCTGGCTCTTTTCAGCAGTTGAGAGGGCACTCAGGGCATTATGGGAAGAAGTGTTTAAGTGGTAACCCAAGAACAAGAAGCACCATGATGGACTATATGTTATCTGCCCCATGGTCTGTCCACCACATTTTATCCCAATGTCCCTAGGGAACAGGGGCAGTAACCACTCCAGGCTGCTTCCTGAGGTCTTCTGGGAAGGGTCTTTGAAGTGCTGATACTGAGCCTTATTAAACCTGTCAAATATATTACTAAAAGCTCGTATTCTGAAATTAGGTTCTATCCTTGCTGAATTATACTCACTGCAAGTGAAAACAGAAAATAAAATAAAATAAAAATATTAATACAAAATAGTCAAAATGTTGCCATTATTTCTTCTTTCCAAATTCAACTGCATTTCTTGATTTTGTTTTATTCTAGGTTGCTTGGTTAGGGCTGAATGTTTACCTGTTTGTATCTGCATTTCTAAATTTTGAGAAGAATGAAAAGTACTATTACACAAGAGAAATTCTTGGGGTAAGTATTGTAGGTGTGATGTGAAGAATTTATTTCTTTTTAGATGGGGTCTTGCTGTTTAAAGCCACCCTGGCATTAAACTTACTAAGTAGCTCAAGCTGCCATCAAATTTGTGATCTATCCATCTCCGCCTTAGGAATATTGGGTTTATGTGTGTATACCACATGCTCCTTTGTGACACAATGTTCTAATTTTTTTGAAGACTAGGTTTAACACGAAATACAGGGTGCCCATTTAAATTTGAATTTCAAATGAACTGGATCATTTTTACATAAGTCTGTTCCAAATATATACATACCTATACAAATATGTTCATTTTCAATCTGAAATTCAATTTGCTTGGACATTCTGTATTTTTATTTACTAAACCTGACCCTGTCCTTATCTGGAGCATTTTTCAGGCCCCAAAGGAAAACATACAATCAAGAAAACTGTTAGGTGGTGGTTTTCCATTGGGTTTTCAGCAACTTGGGTGCTCCTGTATGGAGTCAGAGGAAAGTTACCTAGGCCATACTTGAGCCCCTGCCCCTGTTCCTGCTTACAAGTTCATAGACTCCTACTTCATTTTAAGAAAGAGTTTAATAGAAGGAAACATGAGGAGGAAGAGCAGGAGGGGGGGGAGAGAAAGAGGGAGAAGAATGTATAACAGGAAAAATTAAAAACAATTTGAGAACTATGTGTGGACTAAGGTCACCTATGGAGCAAGAGGGATACTTAGGATACATATAGGGTCTCAAGGGCAGGTAGAGATGAGAATCTCCAGGACTGCAGGAAAGTAAGGTCAGTTAAGAGTAACAAAATTGAGAAAGTAGAAGGTCAAGCTCAGAAGGGGAAAGGGTGAGTATCACACATGGATATGGAGGTCACCAGGAAGTCTGGAGGTGAGATAGATTCTTTCCAGGCTGACGCACTTAGGCCGAAACTGACAGCTACTCTACTATGCAGTGACAGGTAATGGATTTGGCTAAATCACTTTTATCTTGTTGATACTTTTTTAATGTAACTTTCCACAAAAACTCCTCAATGCACATATTTGGAGGTAGCTCATTTTTAATCTTTTTTCCCCTTTTATAATCAAAGGATCCATGTGGAGATCACATTGAATTTGAATGTTCTGTTTATGGTTTATTTCACCCTGCTGATTTTTCTTCTTTTTAAATGTTTGTCCTTGATCTCTTTTTAGAAACTCCAGGGGAAGTGTTAATTTGTCTTAAAATAGGTTTTTACTAAAGGATGATGTAATAAATATGACTAGTTACAAAGAACCTGAACAGAACCAAAAAGTCAGCAGCAGAAACATGAATCATACTGATTTCCTGGTTTCATTTTTAAAGTGTCATTTAAAAATTAATTATAAATGATGATGCTTTCAGGGACAACTAGCCACCTAGAAATGTATCAGTAAGATATAAAAATCCCTCTCCCATTCAACTTCTGAGAGCTAACTGCTACTGATAGTTGGGTGTTGATAAATAGACATACTGATTTATATTCACAAATACACAAGACACATAGTATTTGTTTTGTTTTTGAGGTAGATACTATTGTTTATATGCTTTTGTGTTGGTCCTGGGGCTTGAACTCAGGGCTTGGGGGCTGACCCTGAGCTTCTTTTGCTTAAGGCTAAAGCTCTACCGTTTTGAGCCACAGCTCCACTTCTGGATATTTTTTTAAGGTTGTTTATTCCCATTGTCTTCATATCCTCATCCCTCAACCCATTTTCTTTCTTTCTTTCTTTCTTTCTTTCTTTCTTTCTTTCTTTCTTTCTTTCTTTCTTTCTTTCTCTCTCTCTCTCTCTCTCTCTCTCTCTTTCTTTCTTTCTTTCTTTCTTTCTTTCTTTCTTTCTTTCTTTCTTTCTTTCTTTCTTTCTTTTTTGGCCAGTCCTGGGACTTGGACTCAGGGCCTGAACACTGTCCCTGGCTTCTTTTTGCTCAAGTCTAGCACTCTGCCACTTGAGCCACAGCTCCACTTCTGGCTGTTTTCTACATATGTGGTGCTGAGGAATCGAACCCAGGGCTTCATGTATACGAGGCAAGCACTCTTGCCACCAGGCCATATTACCAGCCCCTGGCTATTTTTTTTACAAAGTAATTTATTGGAGATAAGAGTCTCATGGAATTTCCTGCCTGGGCTGGCTTCAAACCATGATCCTCAGATAACAACCTTCTGAGTAGGTAGAATTACAGGTGTGAGAAGAAAGCCACAGCCCAAGGCACTGTTGTGCTACAATTGATATAATTATTTGATAGGGTGGGGTTTTGTTTTACAGGACTGAGGATTGAACTCAGGTCCTTGTAATTGCAAAGCTGACACTCTGCCACCTGAGCCACATGTCCATACCCCTTTTACATTGGTTATTTTTGAGGCTGGATCTCACTTTTGGCCTGGGCTATGGTGGATAGGGTAGTTTTAAATTCATGCTCCCCTTGGGAGACAATATAGATTCGCTTTGAACTAGATCAAATCAGTGACAGAGGAAGTAGTTGAAATCCAAGGCTACAGAAGTGTTCATAATAGCAGCATTTCAATTATAGCGTTGGTGAGAGTTGATAGAAATGAATATACATTGAGATATTAAACCATGCTGCAATATCAAAAGATTTTCTTAAAGAAAAACTCATCCTTACAGAGAGCTGCCACAGAATACAGAAGTGTGAAATTATAGTTCTATATTGTCAATTCACTTACCAATTTTAGCTTGAAGAAATCTCTGTGACTCAAATAAGTAAGCTGTAGGAACCAATGTGACAATGTAGGGTGTCTGAGATGAATTTAATCAGAAATGGGACCAGCTGTCTCTACCAAGACCTATTAAAGTGTGATTCAGCATGTAGGTCATAAGGAAAAGCATAAATGGAAAGCCAGTGGGGCAGCTCTTGCTCACTGTACCACCTACTTGGCTGGCCATTATGGACACTAGATCTTCACCTGACTTATTAAATTATTAAATTGATGTCATGTTGCCCTGGGTTAAGTTGTTTGGAAAAATATTTTTTGTGCCTTGAAGATTAGAGGACATCAGTGCCTCATGTCTATAATCATAGGTTCTCAGGATGCTGAGTTCTAAAAATCAAGGTTTGGAGCCAGACTGAACAGAAGCATTGGAGACTCTTGTCTCCAATTGACTGCAATAAGCTAGAAATGGAGATGTGGATTAGGTGGTAGAACCTGAGACAGCAAAGCCCTGATTTCAAGCCTCAGTATTGATAACAACTACTACTATTGCTACTACTACCACCACAAAACAAAGCAAAATGCACAAAAAAACAAAATAAAAGATTAGATAAAGGTTGGGAAGTTATGAACTGGAACTCACACACGTGTGTGTGTGTGTGTGTGTGTGTGTGTGTGTGTGTGTGTGTGCCAATCTTGGAGCTTGATCTCAGGGCCTGGGCACTGTGCCTTAGTGTTTTTTTTTCTGAAGGCTAAAATTATACCACTTAAGCTACAGTTCTATTTTCAGTTTTTTTGGTAGTGAAGTGGAGATAAGAGTCTCACAGACATTCCTGCTTGGGCTGGCTTCAAACCATGATCCGCAGGCCTTAGCATCCTGAGTAGGTAAGATTATAGGCATGAGCCACTAGTGCTTAATCATATTCATATTTTGAGTCTGCAGGTACACATTAAGACTGGCCAGCCAAATAAGTGCAAAAAATATTGCTTCACTGTCATCCACACCTTGGCTTAGTACTACAGTCTTGTTTCACTCTGTAGCCTGAGGTCCAGGTACACCTACAGACTTGAGAGACCACTAACACAGTTGAAAGTTTGAGCTTAGTTACTATAGAATTGTTACTGTGTCTAGTCTATACCTAGTCAGGCTCATTTTTTATCTAAGATATTTCTACAAAGCACTGACTTTAATCCTTTTGGAACAGAAGCCTTTATTGATAGATCAAGTTGTTCTTGGTTTATGCGATGTGGGGGAATCAGGTTGGGAGTTCTGTTCTTAGAAGTTCTACTTTTTCAGGGCTGGAGATGTAGCTCATGGCAAAGTGTTTGGCCAACATGCACAAAGCTTTGGCTGCAAAATGAGATAAGTTCTCTCTTCTAAAATGTCTATATATTAGTGCTGGGAATGTGGCTTATTGGTAGAGTGCTTACCTAGAACTCATGAAGCCCTGGGTTTGATTCCTCAGTACCACATAATAAGAAAAAGCTGGAAATGACACTGCGACTCAAGTGGTAGAGTGCTGATAACCTTGAGAAAAAGAAGTTCAGGGACAGTGTCCAGGCCCTAAGTTCAAGCCCCAGGACTGGTCAAAAAATAAAATAAATTAAAATGTCTACTTAATTTAAGAATCTTGCTCCAAAGGGTTTACTAGTCTTGACTAAAAGCAAGATCACACTAAAGCTACCAGCACAGCTATGTTCATCGCAGCACAATTTACCATGACTAAAATATGGAACCAACCCAGATGCCCCTCAGTAGATGAATGGATCAAGAAAATGTGGAACATATACACAATGTCTTTTGCAGAGAGCTAGGCCTGAATGTGCTGGCTACTGAGAGAGAGAGAGAGAGAGAGAGAGAGAGAGAGAGAGAGAGAGAGAGAGAGAGAGAGAGAGAGACAGAGACAGAGACAGAGACAGAGACAGAGACAGAGACAGAGACACAGAGATAGAGATAGAGATAGAGACAGACAGAGAGACAGACACACAGAGAGAGCTACTAGAAATTGGAGAGCTACTGGAAACTACCTCTATCTATTTGAAGGTCTTTGACAAGTGTGCTGGGCCAGAATTTACCTGATAGAAGCTAAGATAAAGCAGCTAACTCTCTTTTTTCTCCTCTGCTCTAGACAGCATTGGCTGTGGCCCGAGCCACTGCTCGCTGCTTGAATTTTAACTCCATGCTTGTCCTGATTCCTGTGTGTCGTAATCTGCTGTCATTCTTGAGGGGCACCTGCTCAGTGAGTCCTGCTATACCTAGGTCAACTTTCACATTAAGGAAAGAGACCTGGCACCCTCATTAGGCCAGCCCAACACTAAGTCCTTGGGAATGGAAGCCAAAGGTCTCCTTTGGTGATTAAGGGGGTGGGTAAAGGTGGCTAGCTATTGGCCCATTCACTCTAAATCGTATTGGTGATGGGTTAATTAGTGATTTTCACAGGGTTGACTGGTGATACCTAACCACAATAATTTTACATTTGCAGTTTTGCAACCGCACATTGAGAAAGCCATTGGATTACAATCTTACTTTCCATAAACTGGTGGCATATACTATCTGCATATTCACAGGTAACTCGGGACAACCACTGTGGGCTCCAATGCATTCAGAATCTAGCTTCATCTATCTATCTATCTATCTATCTATCTATCTATCTATCTATCTATCTATCTATCTAATATATAGTGCACATATATCCATATAGGTATATATGCATTAAAATTATTGAACACCTGCATCATTTGCCAGGCTGTTCTAGACCTATGATCACAGCTTACATTCTATTCACTTGGGAACTGAGAAGGATTTTGGATCTGTACCACTTGTGGCCTCTGCTTTCTGCTAGGCACTAAATGTAAGACTCTCCTGTTCTGATGGGGCATGCCTGCCACAATGGTCCTGAGACACTACTTGGCTTTTCATCTTTCCATTTAGTTATTCACATCATTGCACACCTGTTTAACTTTGAACGCTACAGTGGAAGCCATCAGGGCCCAAATGGATCTCTGGCCTTTGTTCTTTCCAGCCTGTCTCATCATGAGAAACAGGGGAACTCTTGGCTAAATCCTTTCCAGTCCCCAGATGTGGTGAGTTGGGTCAGTGGCCTCTGAGAACTGCTCATGAACAAGAAGGTCATGGTATGATTGGTGGACAGTGGGTCAGGCTGATATTTCTCCTCTCACAGACAGTGTTGTACATGACATTCACCAGCATTGCTGGGCTCACTGGAGTGATCATCACGTTAGCTTTGATTCTCATGGTAACCTCGGCTACAGAGTTTATTCGAAGGAATTATTTTGAGCTCTTCTGGTACACCCACCAACTTTTTGTCATCTATATCATCGGCCTAGTGCTTCATGGCATTGGGTAAGGTCTTAATGTCCTTGTGTTCCCATCCCCTACCTTGCCCAGTTCATTTTCCAAATGGTCCTTCTTTGTGTTTGTTGTTACAGTGGAATTGTCCGTGGTCAAACAGAGGAGAGCATGGGTGAGAGTCATCCCAACGAATGCGCAGAGTCTTATCAGAAGTGGGATGAGGATGACTCAGTCTGTAGGCGTCCTCAATTTGAGGGGCTCCCCGCTGACGTAAGGAGAAGCATTTGGATGAGGATAGACTTATTAGGAGCTGTTTCTGTTGTTCATGTTATCATAATAGTACTATTATAGCTCAGTCCTGGGCTGGTTCCTACAAAGGGTTATCTACACTTTTCCTAACGTTGAGTAACTTCCAGCATAAACAGCTTTATGCAGGCCGCAGGGGATTTTGCAAAAGGACTGATGATTGTTGCATGTGTATCCTCCATAGAAATAAGAATGGGCCCTCACATTCCTGATAGCACTGACTATGTCCCGGTCTTACTGCATAGTATGCCTACCTCTGAGGCAAGTGCTTGACTTGCCTCCATTTAAGACAAACAGACTAGGATTCTGATAGATAAGTCACAGTAAGTAACAGACTTTAAATTCAAGGCATTTCAGAATCCAAAGATTAAACTCTTGATCGTGGTATTATCCCTACACTCAGCTGTGAAATTCTAGACAAATTTTCAAAGGAAAAAAAGGCTTTTAAATATTTATTTATTTATTGGACAATACTGGTGGGTTGAATTCAGGGTGTTCTGTTTTCCAGGCAGCTGTTCTGTCACCTAAGTCATGCCTCCTGTTCTTGATTTTTGCTCATTTATTGGGGCAAATGAGTATTGAAGATTTGACTGCATGGGCTGGCTTTGAACAGCAATCCTAAGATCTCAGTCTGAGTAGCTAGGATTAAAGGCATGAGCCACCAGCATCTGGCCCCAGTTTCTTTCTCTTGTTTTTTGTGCTAGTCCTGGGGCTTGAACTCAGGCTCTGGGCACTGTCCCTGAGCTTCTTCGTACTCAAGCTTACGATGCTACTATTTGAGCCACAGCTCGACTTTGGCTTTTTGAGTAGTTTGGTGGAGATCGGAGTCTCACAGACTTCCCTGCCTGGGCTGGCTTCGAACCTCGATCCTCAGATTTTAATCTCCTGAGTAGCTAGGATTACAGGCGTGAGCCACCAGCTGAGATTTGGTCACTGTGATTCAAAGCTAACCAAGGCACAAGTGGTTCACTAGACTCCATCTCCAAAATAACCAGCAAAACATAGGGCTGGAGGTGTGGCTCAAGTGGTAGAGCCATCACTGTAAGACAAGATAAGCAAGCTCAAGGTCCTTAGTTTAAGCTCTGGTTTAAACAAAAAGAAAATTTAATTTTGCATGGCAAAAAGAATCAGAAGTTAAAGCAGATAACAAATTATGAAGTAGGAAAATTATTTACAAACCGAGGACTATGGACAAATTTCCCAATACATATTAATAATAACCCCTAGTATTTAATAAGACAAAGCCCAACTCCCTGATATAAAGAATATAGGGGCTATGACTAGAATAATTGGAGAATCAGATCATAAATATATGAAATGTTATTATTCATAATATCGAAGAGAGGCAAAATAAAACTAGAAGAGATTAACAATACAACAAAAAAAAGCTGAAGATCAGACTTGCAGTTTCTAACTTCCAGGATTTTATTTCATAAATATACTTGTATATATGTTTGGCTACATTGCTTATTTCATAATTATTTGGTAGAACAAAATAGTGGAAATAAGTGTTCATCAATGGAGGACTTCTTAAATTATGGAACAGCTGATAGTAATCAATAAAAAGAGGCAGAGCTTGAGTACTATTATAGACCAGTTGCCGAGATGTTAAAAGGCACCACGGTGTTTGGTTTCCTATCATTTGCAGGAAAAGGACCACTTAAGTGGATAGTTGCCAAGAAGAGTCACAAAACAAAAACTTAGATTGTCTCATGGTTTGCTGAGTGGTAGCAATGAGAGAAAGATTTTTGCCAGTACCCTGACTTGAACTTGATGTCTTGAGCTCTTGCTTGCTTTGCTTGCTCACAGCTGGTGTTCTACCATTGGAGCCCTGTCTATAGTCTGGTATTTTGCTGGTTAATTGGAAACAGAGTCTCAACAGACTTTTCTACTTTGGCTGGCATTGAACTTTGGTGTTGAACTTTGATTCTCCAGGTATCAGCCTTCTGAGTAGCTAGGATTAAGGCATAAGCTACTGGTACCTTGCTACTGTAAACTTTTTTTTGTACTTAATAATTTTAGAACATGTACAGACAGAAGTCACTGCAATGGGAATATGTTTGAAAATGAATCATTAGATGATTTCATCATTGTGTAAATAACACAAAGTATAATTACCCAGACTAAGACAGCTATGTCATCACTAGGTGATATCAGTAAGTGATATATATTTTGTAGCTGAGGGGGTCTGAACTCAGGACTTTGTGCTTGCTAGACAGAGCTTTGCCACTTGAGCCCTGCCACCAGCAAGTTTTGCTTTGGTATGTCAGGTAGAGTATTGTGTCTCTTCTTGAGGCCAGCCTGGGACCACATGGCTTTGTGCATAGCTGGGGTTATAGCTGTGAGATCCACCACACATGGAATGTTTGGTTGAAATAGCATCTTGCTTTTTGCTGGGGTTGGGCTTGAACTGTGATCTTCCCAATCTTTACCTCACAGGGAACTGGAATTATAGATGTGTGCCAACCTGACCATGGGTGCCTTATGCCTGTACCTAGCTAGTCAGGAGACTGAGAACTGAGGTTTGAGGTTTGAAGCCAATGTGAGCAGACAAATCTAGCTAGCCAACAAAAGGCCAGAAAAGTGTAGATGTGGCTCAAGTGGTAGAGCACCAATTATGAGCAGAAAAAAATTGACAGTGTGAGTTGCTGAATTCAAGCCATGGTACTGGCAAGAATAAGAAGGAGAAGGAGAAAGAGAAGGAGAGCATACAGTGAAAAGTAAATTTTCCTTCCATTGCTACCCCTCAGAAATCCAGGCAACATGCTAGATTAGTGTTTTGATAAGTACAAGCTGTGGTACAGGGCACTAGAAAGAAAGACAAGAAAGAAGGAAAGAAGGAAGGAAGAAAGGGAGGAAAGAAGGAAGAAAGAAAGGAAGGAAGGAAGGAAGGAAGGAAGGAAGGAAGGCAAAAATACTATTTTGTTTTCTTTTTTTCAATTAACTAGTTAATTAGCTTTTGAGATGGTGGGGACCAAACCCGGGGTTTTGTTGAGCCACATTCCAAATAATACTATGCTGTAAATATCCTATTTCTGAAGCTAATATTTTCCACATTGTTACTACCCAATTTTAAAGTATATTTTATTCAAGCATTCTGAATCCAACTGTGGGTAAGAAATAGGATCAAGCTAGGTGCTGGTGGCTATGCCTGTAATCTTACCTACTCAGGAGGCCTAGGTCTGAGGATTGCTGTTCAAAACCAGCCCAGGCAGGAAAGTCTATGAGACTCTTTTCTCCAATTAACCACCAGAAAACTGGAAGTGGTGCTGTGGCTCAAGTGGTAGAGTGCTAGCCTTGAGCTGAAGAGCTCAGGGACAGCGCCCAGGCCCAGAGTTCAAGCTCCATGACAAACAAACAAACAACAAAAAAAGGAATAGCATCAAATTCTACCATGCCTCCTCTCAGTTAACACTAGCTCAGTTCCGCTCCTACTCTCCTCAGAGACACTCCAGGAAGTACAGTGCCTCAGGCAACATAAGACAGAGGGCTCATCACTTAGAGTTGCTAGGAAATATATTTTTAGTAGTTCCTGTGCATAAATGGGTAACTTGTCACCTGTTAAAATCTTAGGGGATAGAAAGCCTCCTTTATCACAACTGTAAACAAGAGAAAAACATATTACTAAATGCTTAATGGTTTAAGCATCTTAGAAGAGGTGGCATATTAAGTTTTATATGTTGTTTACCAGCCACATCCTTCTCCTTCTAGCTTTTTATTTTTACTTTTGTTTTTTATGTTTTTTTGGTGCTAGTACTGGCATTTGAAAGCAGAGTCTCTAGAAGTGAAACTGCTGTGCCCATGGGTTTTGTTGTTGTTGTTGTGCTTGAACTCAGGGCCTGGGCACTATCCCTGAGCTCTTTTTGCTCAAGGCTAGTGCTCTATCACATTAAACCACAGCTCCAGTTCTGGTTTTCTGATTGGTAATTGGAGATTAGAGTCTCATGGACTTTCTTGCCTCCACTGGAGTTGAACTATGATCCTCAGATCTCAGCCTTCTGAGTAGCTAGGATTACCACCAGCACCTGGCTTGAGCCTGTGTTTTAATGGCTGTATTTCATACAAGTCTCACTCTTCGAGGCACTCATTCAGGCACTCCACCTACTTCAGGCTTTCATACTGCTGTATCTAGCTTCCCTCCGTGGGGACACACTCTCCTGGATTTTTCTATCTAGATTCTTGATCCCCTCAATCTCAGCCTCCTACAAGGTTGAGATGACAGGCAAGAGCCATTGCACCCAGCTATGGACCAAGAAGTAGGTTTTGTGAGCTTTGCTGCCTGGGCTGGCCTCAAACCACCATTGTTCTTAGCCTCTCAAGTAGCTAAGATTACTGGTGTCTGCCAACGGTGCTGCTCTCATAGCTACCTTCTCTGTTGGTTTTTCAGTGGGCAAGTGACCCTGGAAAATAGTCTTAATTTTTCAAAATTAAATTATATACATATATATAATTTAAGAATATTTATTCATGCATTTGTATATATACATGCATGTATGTTTTATTTGTGTCTTTTGCTTTTGCATCAGAGTAACAGATTAAAATATTCACTTTTATTTGCATCTGAGTATTAGTGGCTTGATAATGATAAATCAGAGAACTTAATATTTACTGAATGAGTGAATGGACTGAAGTACTATGCATACAAGTTCTAAATTGGAGATTCATAGGTGACCTCATTCTTTCCCTTTTTGTAGTCTTGGAAGTGGGTCATTGCCCCATCTATTCTATATATCTTTGAAAGATTCCTGCGGTTTTGTCGTGCCCGACAGAAGGTCGTGATTACCAAGGTAAAGAAGTACTCATTATCCTTTTGCTGTTGTAAGAGTTCTAGTCTATCTGAGAGTAAAACTTAATTGTCATAATGCCTTTCTGAAGGGAATAGGAAGAACTCAGGGTTGAGACAATATATCTTTGTTTTTCTAGTGCTGGATATAACTATGGGAAAGAGAAGTTTGGTAGAAAGTACCAGTGGAGGATATAACAGATGGCCAGATCCAGATCTAGTTTGTAGATATATTTTATCTACACAATGTTTCAAAAGTTAAACTGGGGTTTGGGCTTGTAGCTCAGTGACAGGTTGCTTACAAAGTATGTGCAAGGCCTGGGGTAGATTCCCTAGACAAAATTAAACAAAACTAATGAACTGAAAAGAAACAAACAACAATAATAATAACAAAAAAGTTTTCCAGTATTTAAAATACAAATAGAGGTTTTAACATTAACAAAAGACATTTCTTCTGGCATGGTGATGCATGGCTGCATGACTATAATTAAGTATGAGGGAGGTGGAGCTAGGAAGATCATAGTCCCAGGCCAACTGAGAAAACTTGATATCCTATGGTGAGAGAGCATTTGAAGCTCTGAGTTCAGTCCTCAGTACCATCAAACCTAACAAAGAAAATAAAACAAAATAGTAAGGCTTTTTTTTCTTTTATTGAAAAAAAATAGGAATCCTGATATTGCTGAATCTAGGTTGCACATTGTGTTCGTTGGAGCTAAGTAGCTGCTGCCCCCTTGAGTAGGGACTTAGCTTGCAATTTAACACTTTTTCACCAGTTCTCCACTTTTACTCGCTTATTGTGTTTTTCCTTGTACATCTTCTGAGTCTGTCTTCTACGGTCTCTGTGCTTCATTCACAGGTGGTCATGCACCCATCCAAAGTTTTGGAATTGCAAATGGTAAAGCATGGCTTCAGTATGGAAGTGGGACAGTACATTTTTGTCAATTGTCCTTCAATCTCTTTCCTGGAGTGGCATCCCTTTACTCTGACCTCTGCTCCAGAGGAAGATTTCTTTTCCATTCATGTCCGAGCAGCAGGAGACTGGACAGAAAATCTCATAAGGTCATTTGAACAACAGCATTCACCAATTCCTAGGTAGGTCCCTGCGACCAGCAGAGACTTGGATCAGGTAGGACAGAAGAAGATTGAAATAAGTGGCAGCAGTCAGCTGAGGGATGGGGGTTTCTGGGACAAAGCTTGAGGTGGAGAGTAGAGGTAAGACTTCTCTTGTCCATTGTCTCCTGTCTTTTGTTAGGATTGAGGTGGATGGACCTTTTGGCACAGTCAGTGAGGATGTTTTCCAGTATGAAGTGGCTATGCTGGTTGGGGCAGGAATTGGGGTTACTCCCTTTGCTTCCATCTTGAAATCCATCTGGTACAAATTCCAGCGTGAAGACCACAACCTCAAAACACAAAAGGTATCTGCTGCATATCATTTTACATCTCGCCTGGGCCTGACTGGGCTCCTGACTTAATAGGGAATGCACTTGGGTTCAGCCAAGAGCCAAGGGGAGTCAGGCAGTCTCTCAAGGCAGCAGCTTCTGAGGGGTGCAAGCCCGTCCCCTAGCAGAGGTGCCAGGCCTGTGATGTGTCAGGTGTTGCCTTTGTGCAGCCAGAAAAGGCCCCTGCCACATGGCTGGAACTTTCTTTTTCTTTCTTTCTTTTTTAATTTAACTTTTCTTCTTTTATTGTTATAAAGGTGATGTACAAATGGGTTATAATTACATAAGTAAGGCAATTAATTCATTTATTTTTCCCTTTATTTTATCTTATTAAATTTTTTTATTGTAAGGCAGGTGCTGGTGGCTCACACCTGCAATCCTAGCTACTTAGGAAGCTGAGATCTAAGGATGTTGGTTCAAAGCCATCCCAGGCAGGAAAGTGTGTGAGACTCTTATCTCCAATTAACCATCAGAAAATCAGAAGTGGTTCAGTGGCTCAAAGTGGTAGAGTTCTAGCCTTGAGCTGAGGAGCTCAGGGACAGTGCCAGGGCCCAGAGTTCAAGTCCCATGGCCAACAATAAAATAAAATAAATTATTCTAAGGGTGATGTACAGAGAGAAGAGTTACAATTACATAAGTAAGGTCATGAGTATATTTCATGTTTTCTTTTTGCCAGACCTGGAGCTTGAATGCAGGGCTTGGACACTGCCTTTGAGCTTCTTTAGCTTAGGGCTGGTCTACCACTTGAGCCAGTGCTACTTCTAGCCTTTTCTGTTTATGTGGTACTGAGGAATTGTACCCAGGGTTTCATGCATGCTAGGCAAACACTGTACCACTAAGCCACATTCCCATCCCCACATCTCTTTTTGAACAGTGTTACCTCCTCCCTCATTTTCACCTGTTCCCCTCCCAACTCGCCTCCTCTCCAAGTTGCAAAGTCCATTTCCAACACAATGTCTAGTGAGTATCATGGTTGCATTGGTTCACCGTTTGTTCCACCATTTTTGTGATTCCTCTTTCTGTGATTTCCCAAATCAGATAAACTTACATACAAGACAAAGGGTAAAGAAATAAAAAAAACAGTGACAACAGGGAATAAACCAAAGGGGGGGAGGGGAGAAAAAGAAATAACTTCAAACAGTCCATAAAAAAATAAAACCTCCTATTTCCACTTCTTTTTTTTTTTCTTTTTTTTTCTGCCAGTCCTGGGGCTTGGACTCAGGGCCTGAACACTGTCCCTGGCTTCTTTTTGCTCAAGGCTAGCACTCTGCCACTTGAGCCACAGTGCCACTTCTGGCCGCTTTCTGTATATGTGGTGCTGGGGAATTGAACCCAGGGCCTCATGTATAGGAGACAAGCACTCTTGCCACTAGGCCATATCCCCAGCCCGTATTTCCACTTCTTGAAGTTAATTTTTGTAAGCATCATTGTATATTGTCATAGGCACATAGCTATTGAGCTCCCCTGATTCTCTGTTAAGAATATCCTAGGGCTGGGGATATGGCCTAGTGGCTAGAGTGCCTACCTCGTATTCATGCAGGCCCTGGGTTCAATTCCCCTAGCACCACATATACAGAAAATGGCCAGAAGTGGCGCTGTGGCTCAAGTGGCAGAGTGCTAGCCTTGAGCAAAAAGAAGCCAGGGACAGTGCTCAGGCCCTGAGTCCAAGCCCCAGGACTGGCAAAAAAAAAAAAAAAAAAAACAACAAAAAAAGAATATCCTAGATATATTCTAGGGACTTGTGGGGCCAGCCGGAATCAGGAGGATGTGTGGGATCCGCAGTCTTGGAGTGAAGCTGACCATCCAGGCTGCTGCTTAGAGCCTTCACTATGCTGCTACTGAACAGCATAGAGACAAGTGGCTCAAGGAGCACCTACCACTGCTCCTCTTCCACCTTTGTCCCTGATGGATTGCATCCCACTCTGTACTCCCGAGACACACTAGGCACATTAGTCCTGGTGCCCATGCTGGATGTGGCACTCACCCTGATAGAGTCATGGTGCAAAGATAATTGTTACTTGATGGTTGGTTATTACCAAGCTAATGAAGGAAAGAAGGAGGCTGGATTAAACGAGGTCACAGAGAAGGTTGCCTCCAGAAATATTGTGGGCTTCAGTGATATGACACTGTATTAATCATCATATCTCCTATGATTGACAGGTAGTCCATTGAAATGCTCTTGAATTTTGATAACCACCTCTTATCTCAAGATCAATAATGCAGTTCTGTATGGGTGCTAGGTAAAGATAGAAGTGACTGCCCTGTGCATTTCCATTACAGTGAGCAAGAAACCTATTTTTAAGTGCAAACAGAATATCATACATAGCCTGATGGGAATCTAGTGCCTTGTAAGAGGTGGAGTGTCCAGTCAATACTTTTACAGTGCAGAGTATGTTGTAGAGACAGACTTGCCCTCATGGGTTTTCTCTCATTCATATGCCACTCTAATCTTCTAAATAAAAGATATTTCTGCTTGCCTAAGATTTTGCTATTTCCAATTTTAGCTAACCTTTTGTAATCTAGAGAGAATACTTGTGCATGTGTGTGTGTGTGTGTGTGTGTGTGTGTGTGTGCGTGCATTGCATGTGTGTGCTGGGTCTTGAACTTAGGCCCATATATATATATATATATATATATATACATATACATATACATATACATATATATTTATTTATTTTTTTGCTGAAGACTAGTGCTCCACTACTTGAGCCATAGCTCTACTTCCAGTTTGTTCCTTGTTAATGAGATAAGGCAAATGGACTTACCAGGTAGTCTTCAAACTTTGATCCTCAGATGTCAGCCTCCTGGGTAGGTAGGATTACAGGCATAAGCCATTGGTGTCTGGTTTAGACAGAATACTTTTTAAGGTTTAAAAACTATCTAAAGCCCAATCTTACATTCCAAGAGAAAATGAGCAAGTGCTCCACCCTCTTTGCCTATGCATCTACTTTTGCATATTTACTGTAAGAGCAGAATCAATTTGTCTTCCTCCCTCCCTCCCTCCCTCCCTCCCTCCCTCCCTCCCTCCCTCCCTCCCTCCCTTCCTTCCTTCCTTCCTTCCTTCCTTCCTTCCTTCTTTCTCTCTCTCTTTTTTCATTCTCTGTCTTTTTTCTTCACCTTCTCCTTTTCTTCCTCCTCTTCCTGCGTCTCTCTCTGTCCTTTCTCCCCCTCTTCCTTGTTACTTTTGGGAGTCTTCTTTTTTCAATTTGGAGTTGAAAATCAACCTGAAACAAAGATAAGCTTTCCTTGAGCTCTTTTCTTAGGGAAAATTGTTAGAAATCAGAATTCTTGCAGCCTAGTCTTACACTCTGTAACTTGAATTATTATCAAGGCACCCTAGCATCTGATGTGTGTGTGTGTGTGTGTGTGTGTGTGTGTGTGTGTGTGTGAGAGAGAGAGAGAGAGAGAGAGAACATGAAAGCCCACTGTACTCTGTACATTGTAAAGGGAATTTAATAATACATAGTCTATGTTGCTCATTCTAGATCTATTTCTACTGGATCTGCAGGGAAACAGGTGCCTTTGCCTGGTTCAATGACCTATTAACTTCCCTGGAACACGAGATGGAGGAATTAGGCAAAGCAGATTTCCTAAACTACCATCTTTTCCTCACTGGATGGGATAACAACATTGTGAGTTCAAAGCAAACACTAATTCTCGCATTAAATGTAAGAGGGACAACAGACTAAAGAAATGACAAAATGACGAGAAAGATATTTCTTAGCATTTCCTACCTGTCTTTATCTTACATTCAAGCTTAAAGGTGGCTGAAGGAAGAGGCTGCTATCAGGACCTGGTTTTCCTAACCTCATGTTTCCTGTTTCTGTCTTCAGGCTGGTCATGCAGCATTAAATTTTGACAAAGCCACTGACATTCTGACAGGTCTGAAACAGAAAACCTTCTTTGGGAGACCAATGTGGGACAATGAGTTCTCTGCAATAGCTACTGCCCACCCCAAGTAAGTATATTCTTCCTTGTGTTTCTACAGTCAGAATTTAAGGAAGGCACAGTGATTGTATGTGGAACACATTTGGGAAAAGATCTCTGAGCAGAAACTGTCCATCCATCCTTACATTCTTGTTTAAAGCATGAAATTTTAATTAAGATTTGTGATCTTGGGGCTGGGAATATGGCCTAGTGGCAAAAGTGCTTGACTCGTATACATGAAGCCCTGGGTTTGATTCCTCAGCACCACATATATAGAAAACGGCCAGAAGTGGTGCTGTGGCTCAAGTGGCAGAGTGCTGGCCTTGAGCAAAGAGAAGCCAGGGACAGTGCTCAGGCCATGAGTCCAAGGCCCAGGACTGGCAAAACAAACAAACAAAGAAAAAAACCCAAAACAAACAAAAGATTTGTGATCTTGCATCTGATGAGATGTTAGCTACACCCTCTTGCATCCACTCAAACAGTGAGGAGAGGCTTAGGTCTGATGAACACACCAAACAAAATAGAGAATGAGGACAATTCAAATGTATTTGGAAGTGTGTGTGAAGTCAGTGACCTCTACATTAAAAAAACAAGAGTTGGGGTATATTATTTAGTTCATTAAAATCAGCTGAGCTCAGTGTATTGGGAAGGTTTTGACACGTTAGAATCTACAGAAAAATACAACTGGTGCTATAAAAGCAGCCATTCTAATAGGAAGAAGTGAAGTTGCGCATTGTGGACTCCTTGAGTAAGTTGGCAGAGAAGATCAATTCTGGAATCATTACTATCTTCTATAAGCTCAGCACTCATGTTCTAGAGGCTTTGAAGTGTGAAAGGGAAACGGTACGGTTCTTGCCCACAAGGAGCACACATTTGAATAAGAGATGCCCACAATGAACAGAAATAGAATGAAGCACTCCATGAAACAGGTGCATGGACATCCTAGGGATCATATGAGATGACCAGAAAAACTTCACAGACAGGGGTGAGAGCAGGTGGTGAATTGAATATTGATAATAATGGTTCCTCATTGAGGGTTTGACACTTTCCTGTTTTGTGGTTCACAACTAGACAGCTTTCTGATCTTCAGATTCCCCATGCATATAATGGGGTTACACTACCAAAATCTGCTTCATGTACTGGCAGGATTCCTGCAAGGACTGGTGATGATATATGCAAAATGTTCTTTCAACTGCAAAACAGTGTATAAGTAAAAGAAATTATGTTGATTATGGTGGTGTCTGAGATGAACATAGTTGTAGGTGTGAGAATTGCTAGGAGTGATGGAGATCAGAATATTAAGGAATGCCTCCATCATGGGGGAGGGGAAAAGGTAAGCCACAGAAGCAGAATGAAGACATGTTTTGTTACAGATGCCAAAGGAAGATCTATTATTAGAAATATAAGAGAAGTGTGGTTAACAGCATTGGAGGAGTGGCAGGCTCAAGAAATGCTTATTTAGCTTAAGAATGATCTGAGAATATGCATAGACAGGATAAGGACCAGTAAATAGGAATAACATAAATATATGAAAGAGGAGAGCCAATTAACATGGCCATAATAAAAGATGAACAATAGTGTTGACATGGAACTGGACCATTTGGATTCTACTATATTGCATGTGGTAATATGCAACAGTATAGGACTTGCTGAAAACGCTTCAGCAATTTCTCAAAGGGTGAAGCATAGTTTTCATGACCCAGAAACTCCACCCCTGAGTATATACTTAAGTGAAAAATATCTGCACAGAAAAACTTGTACATGAATGTATGTAGAAGAATTATTTCTAAGGGATAAAGGTGAAAAAAAATCCAAGTGTCCTTTAACAGATGTGGTATGTATGCAAAAAATTATTCAGCTATAAAAAGGAGAGTACAGATACATGCTACAACAAGAGTGAATTGTAGAAGGCATTATGTTGATAAAAGACATTAGACAAAAAGGCCAAGTATAGTATGATCTATTTCTAGGAAATGCTCAGAGCAGGCAAATCTATATATAGAAAATGAGCTTAGCAGTTGTCTACAGTAGGGTGGCTTGACTGGGAGGAAATGAGACAAGTGACTGTTAGTGTGAATAGAGTTTCCTTTTGGTATTTGGAATGAAAATTAGTGGTGATGGTTGCACAACTTGGTAGTTATTAAAAACGTACTAACTATACACTTTGAGAGGTGAATTTTATGGTAGGTAAATTATACCATAATTATATTTAGAAAAAGTGGGGAAGAAGAGAAAGGGGAAGGCCCAGAGTATAATTGGAAAAGTGAGCTCTGGAATATCACCTCTTCAATGTGACAGATTCTGAAGTGGAGGTAAGTCCAGAGGATAGTTTTAATAGCACTGAACATGTACATGAACTTAATTGTGTGCCAGGTATTTCTTCATGTTTTTTTTTTTTGCCAGTCCTAGGGTTTGAACTCAGGGCCTAGTCACTGTCCCTGAGCCTCTCTGTGCTCAAGGCTAGCACTCTACCACTTGAGCCACAGCGCCACTTCTGGCCTTTTCTGTTTATGTGGTACTGAGGAATCGAACCCAGGGCTACATGCATACTAGGCAAGAACTCTATCACTAAGCCACATTCCCAGCCCCTGTGCCAGGCATTTTTAAATTGCTTTATCTATCATTCTCAAGAAAATGCTACAAGGCTAGTGCTATTTTTGTTCCACAGAATGGGAAACTGGAAGATACTAAGAAATTTGCCTAAAGTCATACAAATCAAATTTTGGAGTTGGGATTTGAACCCAGAGATTGGCTCCAAAGTCTAACACTTAACGACTGAATTGTACATTTTTATGGGTCTATGCTCTCAATAAAATTGGCAAGGCTAAATGCTGAGAACAATAAAGGCTAAGATCATATTTAGGACTTACAAGCAGAAAAGGTAAAACAAAACGAAACACACAAAAAAAACCCCACCTCTTATGGTTGTGTGCCAGTGGCTTACACCTGCAATTTTAGATAATCAGGAGCATGAGATCTGGATGTTTGGGGTTCAAAGCCGGCCTGGGCAGAAAAGTTGTCTCCAGAATAGCCAGCAAAAAACTGAAGTAGAGGCATGGCTCAAGTGTAGAGTGCCAGCTATGGGCAAGAAAGCCAACTGAATTCAAGGTCTTAAGTTCAAACCTTGGTACTGGTAAAAAAAAAAAAAAAAACAAAAAACAAAACAGCAAAACAACCTAATATGTAAAATGATGAAGGGAATCATCAACTCAACATTTATTTGATGTTGTTGAGAGGAGCTGAGTAGTCATCTACAATCAGGTCAGGTCTTTACTGTTGTTCCATTCCTACAGGTCTGCAGTGGGAGTTTTCTTATGTGGTCCCCGGACTTTGGCAAACAGGCTGCGCAAGTGCTGCCGCCAGTTCTCTAGTTTGGATCCTAGGAAAGTTCAATTCTACTTCAACAAAGAAAATTTCTGAATTACTGAACTAAGCATAGTTGGCATTTTCGTCTATCCTTTATAGCTTCAACGTACATGGCCTGGTGAGGTTTGGGCAACCATCTTAGCATAATAACTTTGTTTCCCAAACCTAGACAACCTGGGGTTTTCCCCCTATTGTGTTCAACTTGGTTATATTGGGGCTTCAACCAAAGGTCTTCAGCTATAATAACTGCAAAGCCCACAGCACCTTTCTTGGGAAAATAACTGCAGATGCCACTGAAAAGTCATGACTGCAACAAAGCTTGATAATTGAACTTTCTTTGGTGGTTGACACAACCCCAGGCTTTTGTTGATTCCAACTGTTACAATCTAGACTTGAGTTTTGGTTCATAATGTCCCCTCCCTCCTGCCCTCACAGAAGCCTTGCAAATACGGTGATTTTTTTAATAAATAAAAAAATTTATTGAATCAATGACAAAACATAACCATAAATAGTAAACAACAATGAACAAAATTACCAAGAACCCAATCCCCACATACCACCGACTAGGTACATTACTAAACATGGTGTCATTTTGTGTGAATATGATCTTAGGCTTTGCCAATTTTTGATCCTCAGAAAATGAAGGATATTTTTCTTTGCTATTGAATGAGTCACTTTTTCTGGGCTTTCCATTTGAGAAAGATAATATTAAAGCATACTCATTGTAATATAATTCAAGGTCAGCTGTATTATCAACATAATTCTGTTGGAAAAAAATGGAAAAATTTGTTCTCCACCATGGGATGACAGAAGTTCTTTATCACCACTTGTAGTTAAAAATAATATGGAATTTATAATTTGCTATAGACTTTTGGCTACTACCTTGTCACTAAGAAATCATGTGCCAAGTAACATAATCAAAAATCCACTTTCTCATAAAATGTCTTTCTCCTATCTACCCAATAACCACACTGGCTCTAAGATGTCAGTAGTCACAGTGAATCACTAGGAGGGAAGAAGCCCCAGGCTGTGTGCTAAGACAATTCAACTCATTATAGATTTATAAAAATGCTTCAATTGAATCAGCATGAAAGCACCTATTTTCTACACATAAGTGACCAAGAACAAACAAATGACTGATTCGAATTATTTGAAGCCTGTATTACTTGAAGGGTTAGTTATGATTTTTTCAGTCACTAGTTTGAATAACATAAAGGCAGTTCATGAACTTGCAGTAAACATTATCATACCAGTAAAAACTACTGATGACTGTTTCTGTAGGGATAAACTAGGATGCCACTGGTGTTGCCATTGTTCATATGGACTTCAGCTATCTAAATTTAAAAAAGTGTTGAGAAAAAGCATAATGATACCTTAATGATACAGTTCCTATTAGGCAATTACTGCTCACCAGAAATTTCAATCTTCAGTAACCTTGATTTGAGATCTGAGTTCCTGACAGAAAATGCTTTGCTCTTGGTCTCAAGGTCTAAATATTTTGACATTTTGAAATATGACAGTTGCTAAAACCAACACATTCACGGAAGATGCATAATTAACATCTAAGCTGAATGGAGGATGAACGGATACTAAGCTCCTCTTACTAAGTTGTAGTATGAACTATCCAGCCCACTTTTGTGTTAAATGATTATATCATGCAGTTGAAGAATCCTTCAATTTTAACCTTTTCTGAAGTTGATTATCTTTGCATTCTTTCATTTACAATGTAAGCAATATGCTATTACCATCCATATGTATATGCCAGGGTTTAATTAATTTGACCATTATATAATCCTCAACCAGAGGGTAGGATTCTGAGAATGTAAAGAGGCTCAGAAGATGTTTTGAGTAAAACTTTAATAGTTATTAAGGCAACTTTTGAGGTTGGCCTGATGGAGAGAAACAGTGTTCTTCCTTACTGCCACTATAAGAGAGAGAAAATACAAGGCAAGGAGATCCATAGGTTACAGCTGGTTGATGGCACTAGTTAATGTCCATACCTATTTGCAAGAAAGCAGGCAGACCTAATGAGCAATTGGACTGCTTGTGCTCTATATTTGGTCCTCTTTAAAAGAACTAATAATGTAAAAAGTTTTAGTGTTTTCTGTTTCAAGTTCTCAGAATAAATCTGAGTACAGAAGAAGACTGCAAATCTAGTGATTTCCTGGAAGATAGAATGAAATACATTTCATTCTTTTTATTTCTTTTTACTTTTTAATTCACTTTGAACATGTAAAAAACAAGTGGCTTTTAAAACTTTTAGACTTAACTACATTGAAGAGCTTTATAACAGACAAATAAATGTCAACAGTCTTTTGTGTTGTTGACATACACTGAAACCAGTACCAACACAATCTTTGTCTGAACTCTCAAATATTCAAACCTACTACAGACAAAATAATGCATTCTGATAATTGGATTTTTCTAAACCAAACACACTACTGTGGTGTGCTCTTTGCTTTGTTGGCCTTTGAACTATTTTATAGCTCTGCGCATGTGCTATTTCTCCCAGAAGACTCAGAAAATCTACAACGTTTTCAAAGGGCAAAGTCTTAGTATCTGTTTGGAAGAAAATTCAACAAAAATGAAGTTCCAGAAAACATTGCTTCTGAGAAATTCTCAAATATCATCAAAATAAATGATTAATCTTCTACAGGAAAAAAAGAATTGTGGCAATATAGCATAATGCTGCAGTAAGGGTAGAAACCATATCTAAGTTCTACCCATAGCATTTTAGCATTGTAAAAGCAAAACGGTCATGTGTATTAATTTGCAGTGTACTAAAATTGTACAAAGTTTATTTAACATAACAGAAAATATACAAACTAAGACAACAAATTCTTTTTGTTCTGAAAGGTGGTGATGGGAGTCCTCCACCTGGCACCAACTTGAGTCATTCAGGAGTGAGGATGCAGAAGTAACCTTTTATCAACATTTCAATGAAATTATTATGGAAATTCCGGATGTGTCGTCAGGCACATTTGAAAATCTGTATGAAAAAGTTGGCAGGAAGCCATTAAAAATAGAGAACATTAGGCAAAACAGATCAGGTAAAAGCATGAAAAATAAAGGTAATAATGTACAGCGATCTCCAAAATGTATAGAACCTGATGGTGACACTAGACAAGTGCTACCTTAAACTTACTCTAATAGTTTAACATGAAAATACTTTGAAAACAAAAACTAGAAACCAAGTTATTTATACACTTTACTGCAATGCTTTGTATTTTTCCCATTTTGATGCGCATTTTGGAATAAAATAACAAAACTGATTCTGGAAGACCCATTATCAAACTATAATGAGGTTCAGTTAGGTAACTGAAACTGAAGAAAAAGGGCTTATCTTTAACTTTCCTGTAGTTGATTTTGTTCAATTAATCATATATGACATTGATCATTAGGGAAGATGACATGCAATTAACAAATGTCCTATAGCCTTACCTTATCCCAAGAAACTAACTACAAAGAAGAATCTAGTGAAGAGGACTAAGTCACCAGAGATAATGATCTATTTGGTTGAGGTTGAAAGTTTATATCCAAAATGTGCAAGGAACTAGTCCTGTTCAGGTTTTCTCACCTTTCAAGGTGCTCCAGTGGATTTCTGGATTTGTTCTTTTAAGATTAGAATACTCTGTCTTTGTTCAGGAGGCAGCATGGCAATTTGATCTGCAGTAAGTTGAAGAACCTGCATGATCAAAGCAGCCTGTGCAGAGGCAAAGAAGGTAGTGAATTTCAATGATGGCAGCTCAACAATAACGACAAATAACCCACTGGCAGCTTCTGTCCCAAAAGCTATTGTAGTGAGACATGAAACAAAATGGCAACAGTAAGGTAATTACACACACACACACACACACACACACACACACACACACCACCAGAAGGCCAAAAAGAAAAGAAATTAGTGAGAAAAAATATGATGAAAAGAACAAGTATACATTAAAATATTTAAGATTAGACAATTCAGGGGCTGGGAATATGGCCTAGTGGCAAGAGTGCTTGCCTCATATACATGAAGCCCTGGGTTCGATTCCTTAGCACCACATACATAGAAAATGGCTAGAAGTGGCACTGTGGCTCAAGTGGCAGAGTGCTAGCTTTGAGCAAAAAGAAGCCAGGGCTAGTGCTCAGGCCCTGAGTCCAAGCCCCAGGACAGGCAAAAAACAAAACAAAACAACAACAACAACAAAAGAGATCAGATGATTCAAAGCAGACACTTTCATAAACAGACAAGTTCATAATTAAGGTGGTATCTTTAAGCCCTGGGAAGTGTTTAGTTTTTAATCTGGTTTGAAAGTCTCTTATTTTTCCCCCACAAGTTTTATTAGTCATTTTAAGATCAGGCATGAGCTCCCAACAATGCTTAAATAAAATAATAGGAAGATATGCTTGTGGGGATTTTGCTACTGTTT
Organism: Perognathus longimembris pacificus; assembly: GCF_023159225.1. NCBI lineage: Eukaryota > Metazoa > Chordata > Mammalia > Rodentia > Heteromyidae > Perognathus > Perognathus longimembris. The sequence continues at coordinate 39,077,537 of NC_063188.1, forward strand.
TTAGGGATAAAGTGGAAAGGGGAGGAAGACACAGGCTATGAATTTGCAGGTCAGTCTGGCCCTGTGCATGCACACATACAAAATCTGTTGCTAGTAGATGAGTGTGAAATGTTAAATAAGCTTCCATTTATATTCACTGAAGTTTAGGACCAGGTTCACAAATATTTAGGCAATAAGATCATAAAAGAGTTCTGAGTTAGAATAAATATGACCTCCAAAGGGACTTTGAAGACCCAGGATCACCACATGGGTTAACTGTGAAATGAAGAATCAAAAAGACAAGATTTGTGTAGATAGAGGCAGTCACATTGTGTTGCTTACCTTCTCATGATCTTGTGGTGTGACCTGGCTCTGCCCAGGACTGAAGCCACCAGGCTGATTTCCACCCTGCATAGCTGCTCCTTGCATGGCTGCTCCTTGCATAGCCGCCGCCTGCATGACTGGGACCTACACAAATGAAGAAGAAAATTTTCAGAACTCCTGACATTTAGAAAACTCATAGTAATAGCAATATGAAAACTGCAACCTATATATGTGTATGAAAAAAAAGGAAATCAATGTCTGCAAAGATCAGCTTCTGGTAGCAATGGCAGGAGACAGGGCTTGGCAAGAAATCAACTAAGTATTAAGTCAAACATACTTGCCTACAACAGCTCCACCACCATCATCAAATCACAGCAAATTGGATACTATAATGTTAAGCAAATTCAGCCAAATAAGCAAAGGGAAAACTGAGAGCACTCTGGAAACTAGTGCACAGTGGAAACAAATGAAAACCAATAGATTCTAGAGATAATGTGTGCTGGTCCAACAGGAAAACTACATTCATGGTTTTACTGTCTACCTCTAGTTCAATTAGATACAGGTAATTTGTCCCAATGGGTTCTACACAAGGTAGAGATGACCAATCAGAGAAGCAGATAGGAGGTAGGAAGGCCTCTGAGGGAGACTGCTATTAGCCCAACATTAGCCTTTTATGGCTTTCTATACAGAACATGGAAGAGATGCTTTGATGCTTTCTGCTCAATACAAACCAAGAAACATGACTGACCTAAGTGAGAGAGCAAGGTTTAATTATATTATACTTACTGGTATTTAAGATCTTCAGTGAATTCAACCCATTTGACGATTACCAGAACTCAAGGAAAAGGACTTTGAGCTTCTAGTATAACTGTTAGAGGTCCTATACCAGTTAGGTTCACACTCAGGCATTCACTCAGAGCTTCAGTACTCGTACTAAATACAAATTATTAACAAACTTGTTACCTGCTTCTCCAGCAGGTAAGAAGCAGCAAAGCATAAAAGAAATACAGATAAACACTCATTAGGAGTACATATCAGAGCTGCAATGTGAATAGCAAGGTGATAGCCTGACAGTGAAGGAGACCAGAAACCACATAGGACATAATTATGCTTTATATTACTGCATACACAATAAGAGATCTACTTAACGATCACTTTGAGTAATAAAAAAATGATTGCATGTTTTGTATTCTATTTATGAAGGAAAAATAAAACTTGTATTTTTTTTCATTAAAAGTTTATTGAAAACCTTGGTAAAATAGTTCTCTCCTCTGAGCTTACATACATTATCTCTTTTCCTAGACATTGGACATAGGAAACATTAGTAGCTTTGTATAAATTGCTACAACACTGTCATGGCTTTGGTTTTTAACCAGTGCTAATCCAGGTGCCAGTTTGAACCTTAGTGATCATTTACCAATCTGAAGCACCTTTGGGTATAATTTTTTGAAGTTAGTACTTGTTAAGCACCATAATGTGCAATAAATATCCAATAATGGCCATTTTGAGTTTCCAGAAGTTCTTGTTCTGGCAAGAGTGACCATATATCTTCATTTGCCTTAGAAATTCCTAATTAGGCTTTTGCCTCAGAGGAAACTATTAATACTACTCTCACTCTCAAGTGCATCCTTCTTAGGGTGAAAAATTAATACAATTACCCTGGAAAGAGTAAATCTTGAACCCTCAAGTTTCCACCTGGAGGGACAGGAGTTAAACTTTCAAGATCCAATTTAAAACAATCAAGCATATAGTAAGTAAAAAAAAAATAGATGTTCAGCCAAAATGGAGAGACAAAGGGTAAAAGGCGAACCAATGCAACAGCAATACTTACAAGACAATATGTTGTAAACCAACTGTACAACTCGGGGGAGGGCAGGGAAGGAACTGGGGAAGGAGGAAGGTGAGAGAAAAACAGAGGAGGTAACAAGTTTGATAACAAATGTATTCACTGCCTTACGTACGAAGCTGTAATCCCTCTGTACATTACGGTGACAGCAAATAAAAAAGTAGATGTTCAGCTACTTAAAGATAATTAAAAATTAAGTGGAAAAATAAACAATGCTCTTTATAACTAAAAACAAAAGATTATTTGCATATATGAAAATAGAACAATGAATTACCTGTTGAAATTGCTTTAAGAAGGGAAAGGAGAATAAGAGAGGGGGGTGAAACTGATTGGAAAAGTTATATACATATATGTAACTGTCACAATTCCCTCTGTATAACTAATATATGCTAACAGAAAAGGACTGAATAGTAAAGAAGGAAAAATAGGAGTACATATTCATATTTGCTGAAACTGCATAAAGAGCTAACAAAAGCCATTATCTATAGGAGAGGGAATTTTTTATGGAGAGCAAGAGGAAGTACTGGTGTTTGAACTTAGGGCCTTGCAGTTGCTAGGCAGGTACTCTACCACTTGAGCTACACCTTAACCTCTTTCACTTTGGTTGTTGAACAAGGTGTTGTATTTTTTTTTTTTTTGGCCAGTCCTGGGGCTTGGACTCAGGGCCTGAGCACTGTCCCTGGCTTCTTTTAGCTCAAGGCTAGCACTCTGCTGCTTGAGCCACAGCGCCACTTCTGGCCATTTTCTGTTTATGTGGTGCTGGGGAATTGAACCCAGGGCCTCATGTATACGAGGCAAGCACTCTTGCCACTAGGCCATATCCCCAGCCCCCAAGGTGTTGTATTTTTGCCTTGGACCACAACCTTATTTGAACCTCAATCTCTGCCTCCTGAATAGCTGGGTTTATTATAGGTATATATTAGCACGATTAGCCTGGAAGTGAGGTTTTTAATGTATTACTTTTATAAACAAATGTATATGCATATATATATATATACACATATGTAAGCGAGTAATTTAATTTTTTAAGTTAAAGTATGAGGATAAAATTTTTATTTTCTCTACTTTGGGTTTAATTGGCTTCACTCTCTGGGTTTAACTGGCTACACAGGGCTGGCTGGTGGAGTAGGTCAGCCATAGTGTGCTTTGCTTGGCATGTGCAAAAAAAAGCCTTTGGTTTGATTTCCCAGCATTGCAAAAACACAAACAAGCAAACCCTAGTGTTGCAGAGTAATGAACTCAAACACTAGCAGAGAAAAAGGAGCCAAGATATTACTTAAAAATGGTCTTCCAATTACTGTTTTCTGGTTTTCCCCACAGAAGTATCAAATTATATAAGCATACCATATAGTTATTTGTTTTGTCTCCCCAGCTGATGTACAAGCTCCAAGGGGACAAGAACTTTGCTGTTCACAATGCAATATCCCCAGTATCTAGATCTATGTTTGATATATAGTAGGAGCTCAATAAACTGTTGTTGAACAAATGCATAAACACATTTCTATTATGACCAGAGAGTGTACAATAAAACTCAAGACCTGCAACTACATTTTTGAAGCAAAATTTGAAAAACAATAGAGGATACTTCTATATATGTTTGGAAAAATCCACATTTTTATTTTAAATTAAAGAGGAATGTACATACACACAAAGTTATAGATAGCAACATAGGGGTAGAGCAGAAAAATTATCCTCTCTTCCTTACTCTGCCTTTTATTAGTTATGTGAATTCAAGACATTTGAATTCTGGCTGATATTTCTCCAATGTCTTTCTCCCAGTGTTTCTCCTTTCCCTCCATCCTCTCCATGAGAAGGCACATTAACATATGAAAGAGGGAAGAAAAAATACAGAGAAAGGAAGAAGAGGTAGAGAGAAATGAAGGTGTCAGCAAATAAAAACATAGGGAAGATACAAATATACTACTTCACAACAAATGAGGATGAAGAGGGAGAAGAAAACCACCGAGCACCATGTACATACAACTAGAGACAGCCAAATAAAGAAGGGAAAGAAGAGGCAGATTTCGATCAACAGGTGAGGCGATCACCAGCACATTTGTAGTTTATTCTTCACTTAGGATTGTATGAAGATAATAAGAGGTTTCTGTCAACCTAAGATTATGTAAATAACCTCGTAATATTCCAAGTGTCAGAGTTGCAGACTAGAATCACTTGGGGGAGGTTTTCCACATCAACCATACCAAGATCCCACCGATAGAGGCTGACAGGCCTCGGCTGAGATCTGGTGGGCAAGTACACTTTGGGCAGTCTAATATGTGATGCTAGTTTGCACCCCTAATGACTTCTCAATTTTCAGAGACTCTTTTGTGAATGAAATAGCTAGTGAAACTGAAGGTAAAGTCGTTCTTTCACATTATTATCTTGATTGCCAGAAAATCACTCCCAGAAGGGTAAAGAGAGCCTAGTGTTTCCTTTCTAACAATCTGAGAAATTCAAGCCAGAAGGCACTAATAATCAAGCTCAATGATCAATTTCGAAATAAACCAAGATTTCACATGGATACATACCGGTCTAGCGCCCTGGGGAACAACTGCCCCCATGTTAATTGGACTAGGACCCTGCATTCCACTAGGCATAGGACCTCTAGGGCCAGGAACTGGGCCCCTGGTATCCATGCCCCTGACTTCCATGACACGGGCTTCCATGACACGGGCCTCCATGGCACGGGCTTCCATGGCGCGAGCTTCCATGGCACGGGCCTCCAATCCTCTGGCATCCAGTCCTCTTGCTTCCATGGCTCGGGCCTCCAACCCTCGTGCATCTATTCCTCGGGGATCTCTTCCACCTATACAGCAGCAAGAAAAACCACCACGGGGCTACTCATCTAACTGTATGAATTAATAATTTAATATACACAGAAATCTATTCCTCTTCTCATACTTTCCCTTCTATCTATGATACTTGTTTCCTCCTAGATTTGCAGATAACCCTTAAAGATGATGCTAACTCTAACACCCAACTATTCTTTAAGATTTAGAGCCGAGGATAGCTGAGTTCTTAATCAACCTGTGATTAGCATTTGGGATGTGACTTCCCCTTACCTCTGCCATCTAAGGGTGGACCCCTCTGATCTAGCATAGGTCCTCTTGGTTCTGCCATTAGAGGTCTAGGTTCAGGTAATGGACCTCCCCTCATGTCATGTGGGGGTGGTCCACGGCCTTCATGGCCAGGAACATGGTGCATGGGTGGACCCTGATGAGGTGGTCCCAGGTAACCTCTGGAGATGGAGAACAATGTTATGTTTTAGAACAGACATAAAAACAACAAACCATCTATTCCAACATCAGCAAGTAACTGACATATCAAAAGAACTGACATAAACATCAGTCAATAAATGCTAAGATAACACCAAACACATCAGAGTAAAGCTACAGAGTATAAAACCTACATATTCTTGAACTTATTTGATTGAACTCCTTATGAAGAAGGAATTAATGGACAGTTATTACATGTATAAGGATGCAGCATAGTGCTTAAACACATGTCTTCTGGATTCAGACTATATGGGATCAATCTAGAATCTACTATTAATTACCTATGCGATCTAGGGAACACTTAATTGACTTCTTTATGCCTTAGTTTCTTCATCTGCAAAATGGGACCCAAGAATATCTACTTCCTAAAATTATTTGGATCTTATCTATTTTTGTGGGGCTGGAAACTGATCTCAAGGACTTGGATATGAGGCAAGTACTTGAACATTGTGCTACCCCCTAAGCACATTTAATGAAATGAACTGTGTAAAGTTTCTTAGAGTAGGGTCAGAGGTATGGTCACCCACACCTATGTCTATTACTATTATTAATATTACCACTATCACAAGTTTTTCTTGTTCAAGTACATATACTGGAATTTGCAAGTTTTGAAAATATTGCATAAGCATGGTTAGCTTGAGAATCCTCAACTAGTCATCCTATTTTAGTCTTGGACAATGGCCATAAATACTTATTTAATCTTCTGAATTAGGCAAACAGGGACAACTAATGTAGCAAGGGGAAATGCTGACTTCTCAAATTGTTTTCTTCTTATCAGTGCTTACCTAGGCTCTACCTCGCCAGTTACAGAAAGTAAAGTGCCTCCACGTGGGTCATTTGGAGCATCTCCTAATAGACCTCGAGGAGTTGGCACGTTGGCAGGCAAGGATCCCCGCTGCATAGCTGCTCTGGGGTCTTGCATCGGCACTGACAGGGAAACAAATGGGGAGTTACTGCTGTGAAGGACACATAAGGAAACAAGAAATGACTCTATATGCCACTGACAACATAATTCGGACACCTTAGAGTGGGTGAAACCTCACCACAGAAGAATCCTCTTGCAGCTCAAGAACAGAAGCAGGGTGTAGGCAGAATCTGTGCCATGTCAGAGGTATGGATGGAATTATATAAAGAGTAAACCAGGGAGCAACCTGTTGAGAACTAGCACTGTGACCTACAGAAACTTATACTCCTGACACTTTTTCTAATCAACCTTAGTTTAAGGACTAGAGTCACAAAAGAGATAGAGTCTTGGCATATGTGAACACTGCCATGGCTCTGAAAAACCTGCTGTCTCCTTACAGACTGCTATTCCATCCAAGCCTCCTGACACCAGTAGGGAGGGAGTACAGCCTCGGACAGATGCCCATATCATCCATGTTCTCTGCCCTGTGTGAAGAGGTCAATCTTAGGCTTGTGGCCTCAACAGGAAAAAAAGAAAACCCCCAAAAAACCAGAAACCCAAAAACCCCCCAAAAAACCAAAACCAAACAAAAAAACAAAAAAAGAAACCCCCCAAAATCACTGCCCTTTTGGGTTATGAATGTGAGGATGACTGCCAAGCAGCTCTTTTCCTCGCAACATTCCCACCCTGAACACCACAAGCAAAAGGAAACCCGCAGATACAATGGGTACCTGGAACTCGCTCAATTGATGCAGGCCCGGCGGGTCCCACGGGCGAGTGCTGTAGGGTTCCTAGGTAAGCAGTAAGTTTAAAAGGACAAAGAGTAGATGCATAAAATAGCTTGTGCGCGCGCAAACATATGCAAACACACACATAAACACATATACGTACATGAGGAGACTGGAGACATTTACAAAAGCCCCAGACTACAAAAGCTTCCTGAGCTATGTTTTAGGTATCTGAATCAACTCTACTCTAACAAGATAGTTTGGTAAAAAAAAAAAAAAAAAAAAAAAAAAGAAAAGAAAAAAAAGAAAAAACAACAACTCCTCATGGGGCCACTGGGTTCAACTGGGAAGGAATAACTAGTAATTTTCAGTTTGCTCCTCAGCTACCAGTATGTTTCCCTCTAAACCTCCCTATACCACTATAAAAAGAAAAAAAAACACCAAACTAATATAAAAGGATGGTTTTGAATCACCAGGGAAGCAAAGAAAAGAAATGTATTTCCAGAAGAATAATAGGAAACAAACTGTACTGATCTATTTTGGAGGCTATAACAGAAGTGTTAGTGTGTGTGTATGTGTGTGTGTGCACGCACCTGTGTCTGTATATGTGTTCTGTCCTCAGTCTTAGAACTCAGGAATTGTCCCTGAGTTGCTTTTTTTTTTTTTGCTCAGGGCTATCATTCTACTACTTGAGCCACAGCTCCACTTCTGGCTTTTTGGTTGTTAACTGGAGATGAGTCTAACAGACTTTCCTGCCCAGGCTGGCTTCCAACCACAGACCTCAGCTTCCTGAGTAGCTAGAATTACAGGTATGACTGACAGACACCTGGATGTATTTTATCATTCTTCTATTTTATTTTTAGTCTTTTATTTCAATATTAATTGAATGATTGCTAGTACTGGGGCCTGAAGTCAGAGCTTCATGCTCTTGTTTGGCTTTCTTGATCATGGCTGGTGCTCTACTACTTACAGCCATGCCTCTAGCCTGGCATTTTGCTGGTTAATTTGAGTGTTACAGATTTTTCTGCATGGACTGGCTTTGAACTGCAATCCTCCAGACTACATTCCTCGGAGTAGCTAGGTGTGAGCCACTGTTGCCCATCTTGTCATTATTTTAAAGTACAAAATTTCTGCTATGAAGAAAGTATCAAATGGGGAAATGCAGTGAACGAAATGATGAGGAACATAGCATTCCACATAAAGCCATCTGCCACAGCAAATTTATGATAGTAAATAGAATTTATGATAATAAACAACATAATGGCAACAACAAAAAAACTAATGAGACGACAAAGATGCCAACATTTAACAAAAGTAGTAGGAAAACAAGAAGTTATCTTTTCAAATATCCCACTGTCTCCCAAAGAAGTATAGATTCGAGAAGAAGTAAGACAATCTGGGCACAAATGAAAAGATTCTTGTTTCCTTTGCTGTGCACTAAAGGAAATTATAAAAGACAGCTCATCTCTTCATGAAGGGATTTTTTTAATATCTTCAAATGTTGAATTATTTTTTTGCTGGTCCTGGGGCTTGAACTCAAGGCTTGGGCTCTGTCCCTGAGCCTCTCTGTGCTCAAGGCTGGTCTACCACTTCCAGCTTGTTCTGTTTATGTGGTACTGAGGAAATGAATCCAGGGATTCATGCATGCAGGGCAAGCACTCTATCTCTAAGCCACATTCCCAGCCCTTGAGTTATCTCTTTGTTAATTTTTTCCTTACCAGAAAGATGAAGGTAACTGTAAAAGGAAGGGAGATAGATTCCTTGTGGAACTCTGTTCAATAGCTAAGGCTTGGCTTTCTGCTGGCCTGAGGAGGGGCAGAAGTTACCTGAAGCCCTAATTCTTTCTCATTACTACAATAATACTTGGGTAAATGCACATCATCTTTTGATGGTGGTGGAGTGGCACAGAATAGTGCAAAAACATGGGATGCTTAAGAAAAAAGATAGGCTATTTGTCCAAAAGTTTTTGTTTTACTGTAGTATTAAGACAGCTAACGAGAAAAAAAATCTTTAATTCTATCACTTCAACTACCAATCCCAGTGCGTAAATAGCTGGCCTATACCTTATGGTTCTTTTGTGGTGCTGAGGACTAAATTTAGGGTCTTGTACTTGCCAGACAAGTGCTCTTTTACGGAGTTAAATCCCTAGCTCCTGTATCTTACTATTTTGCTTTTTAAATGGATTTCATTTATAAAACATATGCTAAGAAAAAAAACACCTAAGCTTCTCTATGTAATTTCCTATCACAGGGACCCAGTTAATAAGTATAGAAAACACTTAGGAACATTTTTGGGTGTTAGAGAGGCAGTATAGACGGACAGATTTTTTTCCATCTTAGCCCTCCCTCTTACTAGTTGGAAGGAAACATCAAATAGAGGCCACAACAGTCAGACATTGGCATTTACTTACCTTGTCCCCTCAGGTAACTTAAAATTCTGAGCTTCCATGTGTTTACCTGTAAAACTGAAGTTCTGCCATCTAACCCACAAGGTTGTTTATGAGAACTGAAGTGCTTGAGTATGCATAGCACACAACACTCAGTTCCTTCTTTTTACTAAACCTCTCTCTTCCTAAATTACATTTTAACCAAACCACTGTATTTTCTTTTCCTTCAAACTTTAGTAACATGGTGAAACAGGGTGAAAGTTTTGGAGTGAATACTGTTATATACAATGTTGCTGCCACAGTGTAATAGACATTTCCCAAGGAGGCTTTATTCTAGACTATGATCCTTCCCAGACTGCTCTGGGGCTAGAATCTAGTCCTTACATACCCATATACATGCTGGGTCCTCCCTATTAATGTTTTTTACTAAGCCAATAGAGATTCATTACAGGAGACAGAGTGGGTCAGTGGAATGATTAGAACTGTTAGGAAAGAAAGGGTGTATTTGGTTACCAATTCTTATGGAGGCTCTGAATTACTAGGTACAAAAGTGTAGACCAGTACTGTCCAATGGAAATTTCTGTGGCAATAGAAAAATGTTCTACATCTCCTGTCTCCAATGTGGTATCCATAAGCCACATGTACCTACTGAGCACCCAGAATGCAGTTGTGATTAAGAAGTTGTGTTTTAAATTGTTCATGATTTGAATTTAATTTTAAAATTTTAATATTTAAATAGTCACTGGTGGTTTGTGGCTGACATAACCCAACAGTGCAAATGGGAACATTTCCAAGTCTAGTTCATATCAATCAGTCCTTAATACTTACCTTGTCCCCGGTCCATGGGCACTGGTCCACTTCCTGGCATTCCAACCTGGCTCTGCATTACACCTGGAAGATAAAAGAGCAGGAAAAATAAAATAAAAATTAGGACAGTGGAAAAAGTGATTACAGTATCTGAATTTACAGATTTTCTTATTCTGCCCCAACAAGGAGAAACCTCCCAAGGAAGATGGCAGCTACACTCAACAATGCAGTTAGTCAAAAGAAGAGCTTTATGCTTCCTTCCATAAGAAAGTTAGTTCAGTCAAAATGCTTCATCTCATGGATTACTAAAACCATGGCAGAAAGCTACTCCGTAACACAGGTCACAGTGCTTTCATGGGAAGCAGTAGTGTTCCTAGGGTATTTTGTAAATGTGGAGGTGTACTATTTCAGTGTGACAAAGATTTTGTGTGGGTATAGCTGACATTGAGAAAGTACAAGGGATATGAGGTATCCTTCAAGGTATGAAACAGTCCCACAAAATCGAGATACCCTGTGTCTTAAACTTTCAAATGACACTCTGAACATTCATACAAATAAAAATCTGTTTGTAGCCATCTGAACAAATAACCTGTTTATTTGTAAGCAAAGGTTTTTTAAACTGCATGTACTGAATTGTCTAGAGATGCTACTAAGTAGTAACTGCAACTTGTTTTAAGAATTTTATGAAGAGTTTTCACTATTCAAGAAAATCACATCATCAAATTAATAGTCCTTGTATGATTTGCCACAATAGACATAATGGTATCTGTATACATTTTGTTTTTACATTGGTGGTACAGATGCAAACACCTGCAAACTACCTTTTGTTTTCTAGTGTAATTGTACCTGGATAATTGCATATTAACTTAAAAAAACCTTACATCCTTTGATTTCTCATTTATATTATAATTAAGTCTCATTTATAAGTCTCATTATATTATTAAGTCTCATTTATATTATAATTAATATGTATTTTTTTCTGAAATTCGGTTGCCTAGATGATATCATCTGTGCACTTCATTTCTGGAAAGTTAAGCCACTGCAAAATATCTGTCATGAAAAGGGGATATTGGATCTAACAAGTACTACTCTAAACATGATGACTTCTATTCAAAAGAAAACCTGTTCAGGACCTTGTCTGGTCCCTTTCACGTAACAATAATTCTCTTTTCCTCAAAGGAACTTGCTGTGAGTGGGAATAAAAGACAATTCCATCTACTTGAAGTTCATTAGTACATTCCTAAAACAGCAGGTATATATCACATTCCTCCTATTTCATTTAACATGCAAAGCAATAAAGATTAACAAAATGAAGAGCTAGGCACTAGCTCTGACACTGCTACTAAACAATTGTGATTTTAAACCAGTGATTTATTTTTTATTTATTTATTTTATGTATTTATTTATCTATTATTGTTATTATTATTATTTGTCAGTCCTGGGCCTTGGACTCAGGGCCTGAGTACTGTCCCTGGCTTATTTTTGCTCAAGGCTAGCACTCTGCTACTTGAGCCACAGTGCCACTTGTGGCCATTTTCTATATATATATGGTGCTGGGGAATCGAACCCAGGGCTTCATGTTTATGAGGCAAGCACTCTTGCCAGTAGGCGATATTCCCAGTCCCTAAACCAGTGGTTTAATAAAATACATTCCTGAACTTCCTTATTTTGGAAATGACTGAGTAGGTCTAAAACAGTGGTTATCAAAATTTGGTACCAATCTAGCTGGGGAAATTTGAGCAGAGTGGGAAATTTGTTAGAATTGTGAATTCTCAGGTTCTGTACCCTAGAGTTTTTTTTTTTTTTTGCCAGTCCTGGGCCTTGGACTCAGGGCCTGAGCACTGTCCCTGACTTCTTTTTGTTCAAGGCTAGCATTCTGCCACTTGAGCCACAGCGCCCCTTCTGGCCGTTTTTCTATATATGTGGTGCTGGGGAATCAAACTCATGTAAAAGAGGCAAGCACTCTTTCCACTAGGCCATATCCCCAGCCCCCCTGTACCCTAGAGTTAGTGAATTAGAATCTAAGAGAAAGGAAGAGCAATTTGTATTTTATAAGCCCTTCCTGCGATTCTATCATACATTAACATTTGAAAACCACGAAATGATTTCAACGCTTTTGTTCAACCATAACACTGTGTTTTCTTCATTCTATCTAGACCAACAATAATACAGATTTAGGATCTAAGGAAAAGCATAGCAAAAGGCATTAAGAACATAATGTCTCATAGACCATTAACCAAAAGCCATTTTATTCATATACACTGGATTTCCAGGAGAACTGGTGATTCAAAATATCTATTAATTTTTCATGTTGGGTTATTTACTTAAAGGCCTAAACTTCACATTTCTATCAGCAATGTAGGAGTGCCATCTTATCTCTGAAACTTGTTAGTGGGTTTAAGTGAAATCTCATTATTCCATTTGTAATACCCTCAACAGTCAATGAGTTTTTGTTAAGCCATCTAGCTTTGTTCTTCTATTAAGTTCTTGGTATTTTCTTCACCACCCCTCCCTTTTTTGCCAGCCCTGGGGCCTGAGCACTGTCACTGGCTTCTTTCTGCTCAAGGCTAGCACTCTACCACTTGAGCCACAGTGTCACTTGTGGCTTTTTCTATATATGTGTTACTGAGGAATGGAACCCAGGGCTTCATGTATAGGAGCCAAGCATTCCACCACGAGGCTGTATTCCCAGCCCCAACCCCTCCCTTTTTATAAACAGTTCTGGAGGTTGAATTCTCAGGCTTGTGCTTATAGAATAAGTGGATGTAAAGTGTATTGTATAGCCCAAAGATATACGGTTCCCTCTGTATTTTAGGTGGAACTTGGGATTCTGTTCTTTAATTCCTCACTATGCATATTTATATTATTTTGTGTATTAGCACGATGCCACTCAAGGTATGGTCTATAGAAGATATAACCTATAAGTTAACAGTTCATGACAAGGCAAGTATAGAAACAAAGAACAGACATTAGAAGCTTCTATAGCAGTTTGACATCACTGGAATATCCAAGTGTGTCATCAGTATACTTGTCTTATAAAACAAATGATCTCACTGGGCTTGGTGGGGTCTTCTAAGTGTAATGAAAGCACTTTGGAGGCCCAGGCAGAGAATCATGAAGTCAAGGCCAGACTAAACCACATAGTGAGACCCTGTCTCAAACAAAACCAACATCTCTGTCTTCCATGTAGTATAGATTTATAGTATAGATGTACATTAGTTTCATATTAAAAATCTATTATTGGGGCTGGGAATGTGGCTCAGTGCAAGAGTGCTTGCCTACCATGCACGAAGTCCCGGATTTGATTCCTCAGTACCACATAAACAGACAAAAGCCAGAAGTGGCGCTGTGGCTCAAGTGGTAGAACAGTAACCTTGAGCAAAAGAAGCTCAGTGACAGTGCCCAGGCTCTGAGTTCAAGCCCCAGGACTAGCAAAAAAATCTATTATCACATAATTTGGCTGCACTGCAGCAGCTGCCAAGACAATACCAGGCCAGGACATATTGAATAGCATTCCATCTGAAGGGGCTATACAATCATAGGCAGAAAGATAAGAAGGATTTCCCCTAGGTTGGGAAAAAATAGTTCCTATATCTGTCTTCAGGACTGTTAGCAACTCTTTGATGTTTTGTACAGCTTGAGGGGAGTCTGATAGCAGCCTTGGGGTTGAACACACCATGATCATTATCCAGCATAACCAGATGACATATGAATAATTTTAAAGACAAGGAGATAGGCATCTATAAGGATAATGGAGCAAAAAAATTACTTGGGATTTTTTTAAACTATCCTCAAAGCTACCTGGTTTTCCCCACATTCAACAAAGCAAATTTCAAAACTAGAGCAATCCTAGGAAACAATGACATTTTAATCTGGGAAGAATAAAAATAGAATGTATGTAAGCTAGAAAAATGAAAATTCAGATAATCTAATCTAAATTCTGTTGTAATTTGTCAAACTTGAGAAAATGTTTCCTCGATTTTCAAAATTAAATATTTAAATTATATTTTAAATATACCAGACAAATCAATTATCTACTTGTGACACCTAAAATAAATGTTTCTATACATGGAATAATAAATGTGTATTGTTTTAAAATATAATGTAAAAATTGAACATATCTCTTAAATAAGGATGCACATATATAGTAATGGGAAAAATCTAGGGAAATCATTTGCAATTGAAGTTTCTAATAATATAAAATACTAATTTAATATGGAATTATACATACATGAAATAAAATACTAATTTGATTTCTTAAAAAGCAAAAACAACAACAACAACAACAACAACAACAACAAAACAAATCTAAATGAACTCTACCTGCAGGAGCTAAAGAAACTGGCCCAGGTCCCGTTACACTAGGTGGTATTTGCACTGGTGTTGGGACCCCGCCCTGCATAGAAGCTTGCATGAGAGGAGGTGCACCATTGACACTGACGTGCATTCCACCCTGATGGAGGAGACAAAAACAATATTTACAGGTTTCTGAAGAAAGCCAATAATAAAATCCATGACCTTAAAGTGCTCTTCAAATTAGCAGTTCCGAATATTCTATGAAACTCCCCCCACCCCTTCAATCTTTTTGTCACTGGTCTTAGGGCTTGAACTCTAGGCCCGTGGGTGCTGCCCCTGTGCTTTCGTGCTCAAGGCTAATACTCTACTGCTTGAACCACAGCTCTACTTCCACCTTTTTGTGGTTAATTAAGAGGTAAGAGTTACAAAGACTTTCCTGTCCAAGTTGACTATGAATCATGGTCCTCAGATATCAGCCTCCTGAGTAGCTAGGATTACAGGCATGCACCCGGCTCAAGCACCCTTTTTATATAACATGTCTTTATATAATACCAAATTTAGCACATACTAGAATACCACAGAAGCAAGTTGTAATTTCATGAGTGTGTTTATGTGAACAGTTGAATGGAACATGTTCCAAAAACAGAGAAAAATCAGTCTTATCTGTGTAGCAAGGCAGCAATATAGCATCATTCTAGACTTCATGATTAGGGCTTAGCAATAAGAGTAAAAGAATAAACAATACTTTGAATAAAAGACTAAAAAAGGCTGGGACTTGCCTGATAGCATACAATTGTATGGTTCTGGGTTTGAATTCAAAGCTTTGCATTTGCGCACGTGCTTTACTACTTGATGCACACGCCTATACCTAGGTGATCTGCATTTTTAAGATGAAAAAAAGTTTTCATTTGGTCAAGGTTTTTTATAGGGAGATGATTAAGAGAAAATAGGCTAGAAGGTCAGATAGGAAAAAGTTGAGATCCTAGATATACCACTTATAATCCTATTTTAAGGTTTGCAAAGCCCAAAGTATTTATCACTTGTATATTTACAGAAAATGTTGGTTAATCTGTCTTTACCCAATACTTTTTTGGAGAACCCATCCATGTTGTTAACCTGTCAATTTGTGAGGTGAAAACTGGCAGCTTACTACTTTGTATAAACATTTATCTTATTTCGAAGATGAATACATTTATCTATATTTGTATTGCTACTTGCGAACACTTTATGTCCACTGCCCCCTTTACTACTAGATTACTAGTAATTTTATTAATTGACAGTAAACCTTTTTTACTGAGAAAAAAATTACAGATGTAGAAATTGCCTAGAAAAGATGACCACTCATTTTACAAAATAAATTACATATACAGCCAAAATTTCCTGAATAGTATTCCTCAATTGAACCCTAAATTTACTAGTCATGAATAATTATTAAGAGGTAGATATTCAAGGCCACCCCAGGTGCAAAAGGCTACTGAGATCCCCAACTCATCAAATAAAATCTAGGTATGTTGACCTATACTTATGATTTTATGGGAAGTGTAAATAGGAGAATCATGGTCCAGGCCAGTCCAGGCAAAACAATGTAACACATTAGCATAAAAAGACTAGGAGTATAGCTCAAGTAGTAGAGCATTTGCCTGGCAAGTGCAAGGTCCTGAGTTCAAATACCAGTACTGCAAAGAAAATATGTTGAATATATTCTTTGTAATTCAGTCAACATATTTTGGGTATTTATACAGAAACATATAATCCTTCATTTTGGCAATGTTTCCATATTTGCTTAATTTCACTTTCTGTATATTCTTTTTTGACAGGACCTAGATTTGAAGTCACAGCCATGTGCTTGCTAAGCAGGTGCGTTAACATTTGAGATTTCAGCTCAATGTTATATTTTTGATTTATCTGTGTAGATACTGTATCATCCAGCTCACCTTATAGAATCATTTTTTAAAGTCATTCATGGTGATACATGAGGTTTATTTAACTGTCAAAGTATTCCATTGGATAAATCCAACATATTTTCTAAATTCTTCCAGTGATGTACA
The DNA here is from genome assembly GCF_023159225.1 of Perognathus longimembris pacificus. Taxonomy (NCBI): domain Eukaryota; kingdom Metazoa; phylum Chordata; class Mammalia; order Rodentia; family Heteromyidae; genus Perognathus; species Perognathus longimembris. The sequence goes on from NC_063188.1 coordinate 39,094,130, forward strand.
TTTCAGATGAATCTGAGTTTTCATTAGTAAGTATAATACAGCACGAACATTTATGACCATGACCAAGCAGTCTTTATTAAGTAATTTTTCTTTTGTCCATCATATGTGTGGCAAATACTTTCCTGTTTGGCCTCTGGTTCTTACTTCCCTTTTTCTATGCAGATTTTTTTTTCTGTTTTTAAATGTATTGTTTTTTTTAGTGGCTTCAAGGTTTGTGTCATGCTTTGAAAGTGAGTTTTTCTTTCCTTTTCTGTGCTGGTCTGGGACCTGAACACAGGGCTTGGTCACTGTCTCTAAGCTCTTTTGCTCAAAGATGGCTCTCTATCACAAGCCACAGTCTACTTCTGGACTTTTGTGGGTAATTGGAGATAAGAGTCTCAGCTTGGGCTGGCTTTGAACAGTAATCTTGAGACCTCAGCCTTTTGAATGGCTAGGATTAAAGGCATGAGCCACCAGCACCTAGAAAAAGCTTTTCTTTTATTACTGCGAAAAAGGGAGAATGCGAGTCCCTACACCATACTATTGTTGTAAGGGTTAAATGAGATAATGTATGTGAAAACAAACTGACAACCATGGTGCATGAAATTCATACACATAGTAAATTAACCTATAGAAGCGGGCATCTGTAAAGAATCTGTTTAAAAACTCGGAACTAAATCTATATACCAAATCTGGTCTTATGTGCTCTACAATGTGGAATCTGATTTTATGTCTGGAAGTTAAAATTGTCACTGATTCCTGATCATTTCCCTCTAATACATCCACTGAAAGAGAAATGATAAATGGATAAAAGAGACATTAAGGGATAAAGCCCTACCAAAGATGGGGCCTGTGGGGCCTGAGGATTCTGCTGGTTCATTGGCATGTTGGCTCCTGAGCCAGGTCCAGCACCATGGATTTGCTGAGGGTTGCCTGTAATCAGTGTTGGGATATTTGTCTGGCGATGAAGAATTTTCTAGAAAGGGAAAAGACAAACCTGTGAGCTGTCTGTTTAACAAAACAACCAGTAATTTCTATTTCACTTAAGGTCTACTGCATCATTTCCACAGAAGAAGCAAAAGAACTTACCAGGGCAATCTCCGGATCCACAATTCTCATCACTACCTGTGCTTGCAGCAAAGCATAAGCCAACTGAGGGTTTTGAAGCAACATGTTCCGTGCTTCCTGGGGACTATTTTGGACACAGAGCTGAGAAGACAAGTGGATTCATAATCAGGTTCAAAACTTAGTAGAAACTGATAGTGATTTAGAGCCATTCCCATATAAGAAATGTCACATTCACATCAGTGTGGTGATGCATGCCTGTAATCCTAGCTGTTTGGAAGGTAGACAGGAATGTGATATGAGGCCATTCTGGAGAAAAAAAATTAGCAAGACTCTACGCCAAAAACAAGATGGGCACTGTGGTGCATATCTGTAACCTCAGCTACTCGGGAGGCAGAGATAGGGAGAATGTAGTCTAAGAGTGGCCTAGAAAAGGGTAAGACATTACCTGAAAAAGAAACTAAAAGCAAAAGGACCTTGAGGACATGGCTCAAATGGCAGTGTGCTTACGTAGGAAGCATGAGGCCCTGAGTTCGATCCCTAGTACTGACCAAACCAAACCAAACCAAAATGAATAAAAACTTCAGGCTGTTTGAATTATTACTGGTTTTTATGTGGCACATAAACTCGTGGCCATGGCAGGCGAGAGGAGGAAGAACTATTTAAAATGATATAATACTGCAGTTAGGGGGAAAATACCCATATTTTCATACCTATATCTGGTATCTATGGCTACCAAAACCTAGTCAGAATGTTTGGGCAGGAGTATTTGTGTACAAAAACAGAAAGCTATGTGCACAAAAGGTAAATATAACATGTATTTCTAGAACACTAAATATGCAATAAATGGCATCTACAGACACAACTTCTATTAAGAGTTCAGAAAACTACTTGCATTAACACATGAATCAACTCCTTGAAAATCTGACATGAATTGTTTTATTCATAACCTAATGCCTCCTCCCACCTTCATTTGTTTCATCAGCTCAAACATCTGCTCTGGTGGAAGACTGGCAACTGCTTTACTAATAGACTCGGGGGCATCTTCAGGATTGATGGTCTCTCCATACGGTGACTCAATGACAGGGGCACCAGTGCCAAGGCCTGATCAGGAAGAAAGTACAAGAAAGTCAGCAAGGCAAAATAAAAAGCTAAATCATTTGTAGGGACAAAGGGTGAACAAATGCAACAGTGGTACTCACTAGACACTATGTTCCAAATGAACTATACAACTTATTGGATGGACAGGGGGGAAAAATTGGGAGAAGGGCTAATAATTGTCTCAAAAGAAATGTACTCTTTTTCTGTGTTCATCACATTTATAGCAGCAATAAAAAAACTTTATGTAGTCAGGTGTTGTTAGCTCACTCCTGCAATCCTAGCTACCAAAGGCTAAGATCTGTTCTGTGGGACTCTTATCTCTAATTAACCAACTAAAAGCTCTAGCAGTGGAGCTACTGCTTATATGGTAGAGCCCTAGCATTAAGAAGAAAAACCCAGGGCCAGCATATAAGCCCTAAGTTCAAGTCCTAGCAATAACACAAAAACAAAACTCTACTCTTACCAGTTATAGATCTGACATACTAATACAAGTGACTAATGACAGCTAGTATTAAGAATGGAATGGTGATTTCAATTCATATTCAACTACAAACCAACTCATTAGTAACATGTGAATTTCTAATGTGTCACCTTGCTTTTTTTTAAAGCCAAATTATTTATTGTCCTTCAATATATACATGTGCAGCCAAATTGGCTGTGTATTGCAATTTTCAGTTTTCTTCTTTTTTATTATTTTTATTGTCAAACTGATGTACAGAGAGGTTACAGTTTCAGATGTTAGGCACTGGATACATTTCTTGTACTGTTTGTTACCTCCTCCCTCATTCCCCCATCCCCCCTCCTCCTTTCCCTCTCCCCCCATGAGTTGTTCAGTTGGTTTATACCAAACAGTTTTGCAAGTATTGCTTTTGTAGTCGTTTGTCTTTTTATCCTGTGACTCGATTTTGGTATTCCCTTTCAATTTCCTAGTTCTAATACCAGTATACACAGTTTCCAATGTACTCAGATAAGATACAGTGATAGTGAAGGTACAACCACAGGAAGGGGATACAAGAGGATCATCAACAATAGAAGCTACGGTTTCACATGGCATGTTGAAAGTAATTACAACAATGATATAACAGTCGTTTCTATAACATGGAGTTCATTTCACTTAGTATCATCTTATGTGTTAATAAGGGCAAGCTATTGGGCTCTTGTGATCCTCTGCTGTGACTAGCCTAAACCTGTGCTAATTATTCCCTATGAGGGAGACCATAGAGTCCATGTTTCTTTGTCACCTTGCCTCTTAAAGATAAACACTTTGCTAACTCAGGCAATTAAGAAGCTGTGTGGCTAACCATTTGAGCCCTATTTTCTTGGGTTGGTCCTAGGTGCTGTTCCTGAGCTCTTCAGCTCAAGGCTAGCACTCTACACTTGAGCCACAGCCCTACTTCCCCTATTTGGTTGTGTGTGTATGTGTGTGCGTGCACGCGGGCGTGTCCGTGCATGTGTGCACATGCCAGTCCTGGCTTTGAACTACAATCTTCAAATCTCAGCCTCAAAATTATAGGTATGAACCACTGGCTCTAGGCCATTTTAGCCTATTTAATTCATTTTTTTAAAAGCACTTGGTTCTATCTATCTATCTATCTATCTATCTATCTATCTATCTATCTATCTATCTATCTATCTATCTATCTGGGTATTTATTGCCAATCCTAAGGCTTGGACTCAGGGCCTGAGCACTGGCTTCCTTTTTTCTCAAGGCTAGCACTCTACCACTTGAGCCACAGTGCCCACTTCTGGCCTTTTCTGTGTATGTGGTGCTGAGGAATTGAACCCAGGGTTTCATACATGCTAGGTGAGCACTCTACCACTAAGCCATATTCCCAGCCCGTTGAGCCATTTTAAAACACAGTTCAAACAGAAAACTCTCATTGTTATATCTTTGCTAACTTGTAATGCATAAAACCCTGGTTTATACTCACTCTTCAGTTCTTCTTTGTTCTTCTCACTAGCAGCATTGTCCACTCGAAGTGCTCTCCCACTAAATTCACGTCCATTCAGGTTCCGCATGGCACTAAGTGCTGTCTCTTGATCTTGGTATTCACAAAAGCCATAACCTTTTGGTTTTCCAGTCTCTCTATCATACACCAATCTGGAGAGCAAAATCCAGTATCAAGCAAAAATGCTAAACACATACTGGGCTCTGTGTAACATTGACATGTTATAATATGTTCCAATGTAAGATTAAAAAACCTTTAACTTTCAGTGACTCATAATTTAAAACATTCTTAATTAAAAAAATCTTTCAGGTAAGAATGGATATGATTTTTATGAGATGCGAATTATTGTCAGTAAAACTTCTAATACAAAATGTGTATACAAAGTTATCAGAAAAATAACGTGCCATTACTAAGGGCCCAATTTGTGATTTTTAAGAATCTCCCACCACGAAGTAGAAGATGATCTCACCTGAAACTAACAACAGGTCCAACCTCAGAAAAGATGTCCTTCAGTTGTTCTTCTGTAGCTTCATAAGGAATGTTTCCCACTAAGGAATAGATAACATATTAATGCTCTATTTGTAATATAGGTCTCTAGTGAGAAGGTACAGAAGAGTACCTACTTATATTATCCAAATATAACTGGCTCAAAATAGTGTTTTCTAAAACCCCTTTCCATTATGTTTTGTTAGACCTCTTGAGAAGGAAAATGAGCCAGCAACTAAATATAAAATATGCAAATACTCTGAAACAATTGTTAGATGGATCAAATATTAGACGGTTCAGTATTTGACACATAATAGATTTTTATCAAAAGTATTAAAATTTTAACTCCGATTAAAATGTTTAAGCATTAGGGTTTACCTTGAGGGGGGTCTACAAATTTTATCAGTGACTATTGAAATTGTAATATAAAATAGGTTCATATGTCCATATTTTCATACATACACACTTGCAGAATAAATATGATGGGGGATGTTTAGAAATTATTCCCAATTGTTTTATTATGTCTGTCAAAAAGTGTTTTACAATCACCACACTTAAAAAAATAACTTATTCTAGCTGTAAAAATTACTCAGAATAGTTTCAATTCTGTTTAAATCTCTTAATCTTTTCCCCCTCCATTCATTTATTTACTATCTACTTCAGGATGCCAGGTGGCTAGTACCACCATAGATGAACAAAAATGTTAAAAAGCCAAAGATATATGTCCTTATGAAGGAAGTGTACCCAAGGATCTAAAAAATGGTATCTGCATTCTATTGGGGGCAGGGAGAGGCTGAATAACCATTACTGTGGCTAAGCGGCTTTCTAAAAAAAAAAACAACAACAAAAACAAAAACGCCTTGGAATACAGAGGGGCAAACTCCCGCAAATGAGACTGGAAAATCTGCAAGATTTCTGAGGAAAAGGGTCGTTTCTTTTCTCTCGGCCCACGAATCTACGGGGTCTGCCACACCACAGGACAGGGCAGGGATGGCGGCACGCTCGACCCGTCATGGCTTTCGTGGCGAGATCAGGGAGGACATGCAGGGGGGCGTTCCTCGCCGCTCCCAGCTTCTTTCTGTGCCTCGTGGGAAGGGACAGAAATTCCACTCAATTTCTCTCACCAAAAACAGAACGAAGAGAACGATCCACCGCAGGGTCTCTCACAGTTAAACCCGCCATCGCTCCCCTCAGCCGACTTCCGGTGCGCCTAAGCACACTTCGCTATGGCATGCGCACCCCGATCTGACCACGCTATAGCCGGAAGCTCGTGGGCAAAGTGCAAGCAGGATCCCTTCCCCCACTCCACAAGCTTTCGTCATTTTGAAGGCGCTGCGGCGCACATTTTGTTCGTAAGAGGCCTGGCCCTTTCTGGGCGGAGCAGTAGCCTGAGAATAGCTAGGTGTCCACACAATCTGGGCGGGGCTGCGCTACTTTGAAGGTCTCCAGACCGCAGGATTTACTTAATACTCATTTTTTTTTTTTTTAGGACGACGCGAGTACTAATGGGCCATACGGATTTACTTTGGTAACAAGGAAGTCATTTGCTAACAGCCTTGGCATTTTCATTTTGACTCCACCCTATTAGAGGAGATAAATATTTGAACCCACCCCACTAGTGTTCATCTTATTTTCTTAAATGTATGTATGGGTGTACCGATAGGGAAAGTGAGTGGAGCCAGACGAGAGAACGATCGCCGCTCCATGTTCGGACATGGAAAGCAGACTCAATTTGTTCTTCTGTGGTCCTGGGGTTCTAGGGAATTGCTGCAGGCAACGTTAATAGGTAGAGTTCTGAAACAGCACAAAACATCACTGAAGGGTGATGCCTCACGTGGCTTCCTGTTAGGTTCAAAAAGAGGAAAGATGTGAGGAAAATAGAGAAAAAGATGGCTTAACACCAGCACAGGTTTATTAGGAAAAAATAAACTGCAAAGGGGGAACTTCCATTGACAGCTGTTGATTTATTCTTCGCTTCCAGTCTGAAGTATTTGTAATGGGTCAGAAAGAATGCTAGAATTGTCTAGTGGAGGTGGTTCAAAAGTAACTTAATTTTGCGACAAATGGTGGGAAACTATGTCACTCCCTGAGGTAGGGAGGGAGCAGAGCCAGGTTATCTGCTCAAGGTCCTAACTGGGAGTAAACTTTGGCCTGGTTCTGGCCGCTTGAGTTTATCCGGTCTACGAGCGAGGGTTAGGTGGGAGTGTTAGTGAATCTAGGCACTGTTCTGAGGTCTCAAGATAAAGTCATCTGGACATGTGGACCTAACAGCTCCCAAGCTACAGGGTCATGCGTGCCGAACTAATTGTCCCCCTGCTGGCCTTGGAAGAAATCCAGACTAGAGCAGTGAGAATATTATTAAGGAAGAGAAAGAAAGGAATTAAAAGCCAAACGTGGGTAGGTCACACTTGTAATCCCAGCTACGAAGGAAGCAGAGATTAGGAGGATTGATGTTTGAGCAGATCAAAAGTTAGAGAGATTCCTATGTGAATATGTAATTCCAGTGTGGTGGTTCACGCCTGTGATCCCAGGTGCTTGGGAAGCCATAAGATAGGCAAAAAAGACAAGACTTAGTCTAAAAAATAAAGCAAAAAGGATTGGTGGTGTTGAGCACAAGGCCCTGAGTTCAATCCATGTCCCCCCAAAAATCGAGTGCCATCTATTGAGGAACATGATACTAAATAGAGAAGCCAGAGATGGTAAAATGGGAACAGAAGTTAAGGAAAAGTCATAAGAAATCAATTGCATACTGTATTAAGAGAGACCACGTCTAAGTCCTTGTTTGAAATGTGAGAAATAGAAAGGAAAATGCTAGTTTGCATAGTGGAACATGTCATTTCAAGAAGTAATTTTGTTAAAGAGAGACCGTTTTGGAAGGGCACATTGCCTGCCCTGCCTTTGGAGTCCTATTTTCCATCACTAACCTAGACAACATCTTGTATGATAGAGCTGCTGAAGTAAGAGTAGAGATTCCTAGCGCTCTACCCCAGGTCTATGGGATAAGTAAGATTCTAGGCAAATTTATTTTAAACAAGTGCCCCTAAGTGATTTTTAGGGTCAAGCAATTTGGGTAGCAATGTAGTTACTGAGGTAGCTTTATGGCAACATTTAGAGCAGCATTATATTCTTGTGATCTTTATGATGAATTATTTGAATAATTATAAGGTAAATAAAGTAATCTCTTTTATGTTATGATAAATTTTGCTGTAAGAGGCACAGTTTCAAAGAGTTTTGGTGTGAGTTGATCTCAGGGTAGCGCATCTTTTTAAATGTGTGTTTAGCCAAGTACCTTCCTAACCTAGTAAAATTTCTTTTACAGTACTTCTCAAAGTTTTAAATCCAGATCTTTCTCTCGTGGGAGAGAATGTTTGGAAATGTACAGGAGTGTTTTAGTTGATACAATTACTAGGGGAGCACTGTTACTGGGTGGAGCCAGTGGAGCCAGACATGATAAGTAGATTGTCATATCCAGGGAAATTCTACTCAGTGAAATACCAATAATGTCTCTTCCTTTGAGAAACAACGTTAGTAATAGCCACATCTGGATCTGAAAGGCATATTGTAGTGCCAGCTTTACCTGGATAACTTACACTTAAGCCTTCCCATAGCTGTATAGCTGATCTCAGTAAGCTTTGAGCATTTTCTCTCTTCATTGTGTTAGTTTTCAATTCCTTTGAAGCATATTTCCACAAACACAGTGACTTGCAGAAACATTTATTATCTCACAGTTCTGTGGGTCAGAAGTTTGGGTGAGCATGGCTAGGTTCCCTGCTTACTCTCTCACAACAGTGAAATTAGGGCTTTGGGCTTTTATCTGCATTCTTGGAGGAAAAATTAACATCTAAAACTCATTTTGTTGTTGGCAGAGTTTGATTCTTAGAAGTCATACAATTGAGGTTCTTGTTTCCTTGCTGACTGTTGTCTCGAGGGCTATTAAATTTAGCTCCTAGAGCTGTCCTTATACTCAGGCTCCCATATGACAGAGCCAGCATCAACACACTGAAACCTTATACTCTGAATCTCTGGCTTAGTCTTCTGTGACCAACTAGGGGAGTAATGTGCATTAAAAGGCCTCTTGCATTTAGTTCAGGCCTAGCCAGATAATCTCCCTATGAAAGTCAATTATGTTATGTAACACAACCAAATCATGAGAATAAAGTTCTTCATAATCATGTGAAGTCTTGGGAATTATGCAGTGAAATACAAAAGGGAGTCAGGAAATGACCAACTTAAAGTGCTTTCTGTCATAGCCATTTTATTAATAAACATGTTTAAAGATGTTTGTATGTACATGCTCAGGTCCCACAAGAAGCATCTAAAACATGCCGCCAACTTAGAATCCTCTGATACCTGAGATTGTTAAACTTCTGTACCTGCTACTGGGAAAATGTGGATGGCTCAACATATTATCATTTTATGAAAACCTTTAAAGCATTATTATCATTTTAAGAAATGCTCTATAGGGCATATAATCTTTTGTGAGTTCGTGGCTCATAATAATAAGACATCAAGAAAAGTTTGAAGCACTTTTTGTTTTTGCTACCACTGACCATCTGTAGAAAAATCTACTACATTGGTTCTGTCACTTCCACGACCAAAAATAAGAATTGAAAAAGTATAACTAAAAAACAGGAAGAATATTTAGAATAAGTTTCCTCTCTCTCTCTCTCCCTCTCTCTCTCTCTCTCTCTCTCTCTCTCTCTCTCTCTCTCTCTCTCTCTCTCTCTCTGTGTGTGTGTGTGTGTGTGTGTGTGTGTGTGTGTGTGTGTGTGTGTGTGTATGCTGATACTCGGGTATGACCTCAGGGTCTGGGCACTGTTCTCAGCTTTTTTACTCAAGACTAATGCTCTATCATTTGAGCCACAGCTCCATTTCAGGCTTTTTTGTGGTTAGCTGGAACTAAGAGTCTCACAGAACCATAATCCTCAGAACTCAGTCTTCTGAGTAGCTAGGATTACAGGTGTGAGCCACTGGTGCCCAGCTATTTTCCCATTTTTAAAACACTAATGCTAGCCATTGAAAATTTCAGATGAAGAGCTATATGCCTTAATCTGGAAAACACTGATCTTAGGATAATCTTTCAATAGAATGTATGACCAGGGAACAGGATCAAATGATGTGTCTTGGAGACATTGGATTTCTTGGCTAGATCTCAGAAGGAAAGGCCTATACAGATTTAACTGAGAAGCATGGAGCAGGAGCAGGAAAAAAGTTTCTCAGTTTTAAAAAATAAACTTAAGTTTCACCTAGTGACATGTATCTGAAATCCCACCATGGAGGTGGAAGCGGAAGGCAGAGATGGGAAGATTTCAAATTTGAATCCAGGCAGGGCTACATAGTGAGTTTCAAACCAGCTTATGCTACATATGTCTCAAAAAACAAAAACAAAGTAAAACTCTACCATGTATCTGAGCCGAAAGTAGAGCTCAGTTATAAACCACTTACCTAGCTGAGTTCAATCCCCAGCACCAAACCAAACTAAACGTTAAAAACAAAACAAAATATCTTAACTTTTGAAATCACTGAGTTCGGTGACTTTCCAGGACTCTTTCCTACTTGTGATCTAGAAATAAATATTAATACCAAAGTAAAAATAAACCACAAATCTATATCACTATCATATAAAGTTAATACTTATCATTCATACCTATGAAGTTGTCATGGTAGCATTTCTCAGTATAGTTCCTAGCTCAAGGCCAGCACTCTGCCACTTGAATCACACCAATAGTTCTGGGTTTTTATTGCTGGTTAATTGGAGATGAGTCTCAGATTTGTCTGACAGAACCAACTCTGTCAGACAGTAATAAATTGTGTATCCCTTGCTAAGTTTTCCTGGACTGGTCTTGAACTTGTAAGCCTCTTGTCTCTGGCTTTTGAGTAGCTGGGATTAAAGGTGTGCACTATCATGCATGGCTAGTTCTGATTCTATTTCCTATGCTTTTGGGGTTTTGCCTCAAAAAATCCCGTACACAATACAATGTTCTGAACTATTTTCCTGTGCTTCCTTCAAGTAGTTTTTTGTAGTTTTGGGTCTGATATTTAAGTTTCCAATTGATTTTTTATAATTGGTGAGAGATACGGGTAAAGTTTCATTCTTCTGCTTGTCGATAGCCATTTTTCCCAGAACTGTTTATTGAAAAGACTTTCCTTTCTGTAATGTATCTTCTTAGGGCCTTTGTAAAAGATTAGTTGCCAGTAGATGCGTAGGTCTGTTTCTAGGCTATTTTGATCATTAGTCTGCATTTCTGATATTATGCCAATACAATGCTGTTGTGAATACTACAGCTCTGTAGTACATCTTTAAATCAATGTACTGTCATCTACTTTGATTTTTTTGCTAAAAATTCTTTCCCCTTTTTTTTGGGTTCTATATGTATTTTGACATTGCTTTTTCTAGTTCTCAGAAGAATGTATCAGTATTTCGATAGAGATTTCATTTTGTTTGTAGGTGATTTGAGACTGAATGAACAAATTTTAACATTACTGATTCTTTTAGTCCATAAATAAAGGATATCTTTCCATTTTTGAGCCTTTCAGTTTCCTTCATCAGTGTTTTATATTTTTTATTGCTGAAATCTTTGGTTAAATTTATTCCTTGGAATTTAATTTTTTTTTTTTTTTTTTTTTTTTTTTTTTTTTTTTTTTTTTTTGGCCAGTCCTGGGGCTTGGACTCAGGGCCTGAGCACTGTCCCTGGCTTCTTCTTGCTCAAGGCTAGCACTCTGCCACTTGAGCCACAGCGCCACTTCTGGCCATTTTCTGTATATGTGGTGCTGGGGAATCGAACCTAGGGCCTCATGTATACGAAGCAAGCACTCTTGCCACTAGGCCATATCCCCAGCCCCTTGGAATTTAATTTTTTATGTAGTTATTTAATTGTCCTATATGCTTTCTTGATTTTTGTTTCAAACAATTTGCTACTGAATATTATATGTTATATATATATACTTGTCATATATATTACATATTACTGATTATTATGAGTTGACTTTGTATACAGTACTATGATTTTTCCAAATTCATTTATCCTAGTAAGTTTTCTGGGGTCTCTAGGATTTACTATATCTGTGAACAATGACAATTTGACATTCTCTTTTCTAATTTTGAGGCTTTTTATTTCTTTCAATTGCGTGTTTTTTTTTCTGGCTCACACTTCCAATGCTATATGAATGAGTGTTCAAAATGTGATCCTGTGCCAGATCTTAGAGAGAAAGACTTGCATGTTTTCCATTCATTATAAGTTTAGTGGAGTAACATTAATTATTTTGTGGCACATTCTTTCTATAAGTTTTTCGGTTTGTCATGATAAGATCTCGAATGTCCTCAAATGAGTTTTCTGCATTTGTTGAAATGTGCAGATTGTGTTTGTCCTTCATTATGTTGATATGGTGTATAATGTTTACTGATTTGCATACGTTGAATCATTCTTGTATCCCTGGAATGATTATGGTGTATAATAATATTAATACAATATTGGATTCAATTGCTAAATATTTTCTTCTGAATTTTGACATCTGTGTTCTTTAAGGGTATTGGTCTGTCTATTTATTTATTTATTTGGGTCTGTAATCTTGTTTTTGTATCATGGTAATGCTGGCCTCAGAATGAAAATAGAAGAATTCTATTCTCTCCAATTTTTCCAATATTTTAGAAGAGTTTATATTACTCCTCAAACATTTGGCAGAATTCAGCAGTGGAGCCAAGTGGTCCTGGACTCTTTGATAGAGACTTTTTATTACATATTTAATCTTTTTATTTAGTTTTTTACTGTTATTGGTCTGTTCAGATGTCTTATTTCTTCATAATTCAATCTCACTAAAGGTTATGGTTTAGAAACTGTCAATTTTTCTTATGTTATTAAATTGGTTGGCATATAGATACTCAGAGTAATTTCTAATGTTCCTTTGTGTTTTTATGGTGCTATTTGTAATGTTTTCATTTTAAGCCTTGATTTTTATTTGAGTCTTCTTTTTTCTTAGGTAACTAAAAATTTGTTAATTTTGTTTACATTTGAAGGAATAGTTTTTTTTTAAGTCAATCATTTGTATCAGCCTCTTTCTGTTCTAAACTTTATTTTTTCTTTCCTTCTACTGATTTTGGTTAACTTTGTGATGTCTAATACCTATGCATGTATATGTTGCCTGTTTCTGCACACATTAATAATATTATTATTATAATTGCTTTGCAATACATGTGAGTTTGGGGGTGGATTTTTTCTATTTCTGCAAAAATGGCATTGGGATTTCAAGTCTTCTGTCATGGGGTGTCTTCTCATTTACTTATGTCTTTCTCCAACGACATTTTCAATTGAAAGCATGTAGCTTTTAATGCCTAAGATAAGTTCATGTTTGAGAGTTATTCTTTTTAATTCTATTGTAAATTTAATTAATATATTTCATTTTATTTATTTATTTTTTGTTGATTGTGGGGCTTGAAGTCTGGGCCTGGGTGCTGTCCCCGAGCTCTTCAGCTCAAGGCTAGCACTCTACCACTTAAGCCACATAGCCACTTCCAGTTTTCTGGTGGTTAATTGGAGATAATAATCCCACGGATTTTCCTGCTCGGGCTGGCTTTGAACCATGATCCTCAGATGTCAGCCTTCTGAGTAGCTAGGATTACAGGCGTGAGCCACCAGGGCCCAGCTAATTAATTTATTTTAAAATCACAGAATTGATATGTAGGTACAAAATTACAGAATATACTGATAAGAAACATTCCTTAGGAAGAAATAAGAGATATTCAAGCAAATTGCAAAAAGAATAAACTATGGTATTAAGGAAGCTTTTAAAACAGTAAAAGCTAAGTAACTGAAGCAAACTTATTAATCACAGCAAAGGAATAACATGATCACTGAAATAAGCAAGAAAACTAGTCCCGTAAACGACGACAAATAGTATATCAAAAAAAATACAAATGAACAACAACAAAAACACCACTAAGCCTGTCAGAGAAATTCTTTCCTCCTTTTTTCATTCTTTCTTTTCTTTCCTTCCTTCCTTCCTTCCTTCCTTCCTTCCTTCCTTCCTTCCTTCCTTCCTTCCTTCCTTCCTTCCTTCCTTCCTTCCTTTCTTTCTTTCTCTCTCTCTCTTTGTTTCTTTCCTTTTTCCCTCCCTCCCTCCCTCTCACCTTTCCATTCTCTCAATACTGAAAATACTGGAAATTGAACTCAGGGCCTTGCACTCATGAGGCAGGGACTCCGCTGCTTGTGCTGTACCACCAGCCTGATAATATCCTTTTCAGATTGTTCATTGTTGGTGTAGAAACAAAACTCATTTTGTGTGATTTTGTGTCCTACAACTTTACTTACTTCATTTATTACGGGTAATGGTTTCATTGAGGGGATATTTTGTGTGTGAAAGATATTAGGTCACATGTATCCATATGTTATGGAGATTATGTTATTTTTTATTTTCCAATTCAAATGCCTTATGCATGTCTTTATCCTTTAGTTGTATGGACTAAAACTTCCCTTGTGTCATCGAATACTTTTTATCTATGAATGTCTAAATTTCTTCCTTATTTCTGAAGTACAGTTATGCCATGTATAGAATTTCTGTTGATCATAAAATTCCTTTAGATGTATTATCTCACACCTTCTGGTTTTCAGGATTTCTGCTGAAAAATCCATGGATAATCTGATTGAGGATCCCTTACATGTGCATTGTTACTTTATTTTGCTGCTTTCAAGATTCTCACTTTGTCTTTGGCCTTCCATAGTCTCTTCGGGTTTATCTTCCTTGAGGGTCATCAAGTTTCTTCTACTATAAATCTATGCACTTTCTCAAATTTCAGAACTTTTTCAGGTACTATTTCTTTGAATAATCTGTCACTTTTCTTTGCCTTTTTACCTTCTGGGACTTCCCTTTTGTGTCTATCAATCAGCTTTATCTACTTTTCTTGATTCATTTTTTTTATTCCACAAGCACAATAATTTCAAAGCATCAAGTCTCCAAGTTTAGTGACCTATATTCTTCCTATTTGAACAGTGATCTATTTTCTTCTGGTTAAATCCTGCAGAGAAATTTCAATGTACTTATTGTATTTCTAGCTCCAGAATGTGTCTGATTTATTTTTATAATTGGATTTTGTTAATATTTTACTCTATTTATATATCATTTTTCCTGATTTCCTTTAGTTCTTTGAGATTTCCTTTAGCTTTCTGAGCATACTAAAAACATTTGTTTTAATCTTTGCCCAGTACATCTGATGTCTACATTTCTTCAATGACAGGTTCTCTTTTTTCCCTTTGAATGAGGCTTACTTTCCCATTTCTTGTTATGACTTGTGATTTATTTATTTATTTTGTGCCAGTCCTGGGCCTCGGACTCAGGGCCTGAGCACTGTCCCTGGCTTCTTTTTGCTCAAAGCTAGCACTCTGGCACTTGAGCCACAGCACCACTTCAGGCCTTTTCTATATATGTGGTACTGAGGAATTGAACCCAGGGCTTCATGTATATGAGCCAAGCACTCTACCACTAGGCTATATTCCCAGCCCCTGACTTGTGATTTAAAAAATATTGGAAGTTTCCCAAAATGGATTCCCTTCAATCTTTATAGATTGGATTGAGTGACATCAGCAAGATGGCCAACTAGAAATGTTAAGCTCTCCTTTCTCCCCATGCATTAAAAAGATTAGACTGGTTAAAATATCTTGTAGGACTTCTAGATAACAGTCTAAGGTCTATAGAAACCAAGAAAATGCCTAATAAAGAAAAAGTTATGTTCAAACTAATAGCAAATTTTGTGGAATTTTTACTTACCTATAGCCCACTACTTATTCTCTCCTCAGCCACCTATGGGAAACAGAGACCTAGCTGTAAACTCCCACCCTGTAAATCTAGGGAGATAGGAGTGGACTTTAAATGTACCCAAGGCCTAACATGTGAAACTGTAACCTTTCTGTACATCACTTTGACAATAAATAGAAAAAAGAAAAAAAAAGAGTGGACTTTATCTGCACTGCCTTATGCATAAAACTGTAACCCCTCTGTACATCACTTTGACAATAAATAAATTTAAATTAAAAAATTGTGCTTCTACATACCCCCCACTCAGGAGAGAGAGAATACTCTTATTTGGACTATTTGGAGGACATGTTAAGTGAGTTTTATTTTCAGAGTAGGAACTATTACAAGTAAATTCATTTCTTATATTGCACTGAAAAAGAAGAGTAGCAAGACTACAAGACAACAATTAGGCTGGGAATTAATGAAAGGATCTGGCTTTGTATAGGTCTGGTCATTTAAACTACTCAGAAAGAATAGTCATTACTTGTGGATGCAGTGGCTTACACCTAAAATTCTAGCTACTCAGAAGGCAGATACTGGGGGCTCATGGATTCATGCCAGCCTGGGTTGGATCTGCATAATAAAGATATGATACCTAAAAGAAAATATGTTTCATCAAAAAACTTTTAAAAACATGCACATCAAATGACACTATCAATTTCTTCAAAGAAGACATACAAAAGACAAGTGCGTACATGAAAAGATACTAAACACCCTCAGAAATTAGAGATATACAAATCAAAACCACAATGACATCTCACTTTAAATACCCCAGCATGGGTGTAATATAAAAATTCATGGGCTGGGGATATGGCCTAGTGGCAAGAGTGCTTGCCTCGTATACACGAGGCCCTGGGTTCGATTCCCCAGCACCACATATACAGAAAATGGCCAGAAGTGGCGCTGTGGCTCAAGTGGCAGAGTGCTAGCCTTGAGCAAGAAGAAGCCAGGGACAGTGCTCAGGCCCTGAGTCCAAGCCCCAGGACTGGCAAAAAAAAAAAAAAAATTCATATAGCAATTGGACCCTTCATGGTAAGTCAAAATGACAGCCTCTTTGGAAAACATAACATTAAAATATTAAAAATCAGCGCAATAAAGCCTGGCCCTGGTGGCTCACGCCTGTAATCTTACTTACTTAGTAGGCTGAGATTTGAGGGTTGTAGTTCAAAGCCAGCCCAGGCAGGAATGTCTGTGAGACTCTTATCTCCAATTAACCACCAGAAGAGTGGAAGTGGTGCTGTGGCTCAAAGTGGTAGAGCTCTAGCTTTGAGCAAAAGAGCTCAGGGACAGCACCCAAGCCCAGAGTTCAAGCCCCACAACCGACTAAAAAAAACCACTGTAACATCCAGGTGCAGGTGGCTCATGCCTATAATCCTAGCTACTCAGGAGGCTAAGATCTAAGGATCATGGTTCAAAGCTAGCTGGGCAGGAAAAATCTGTGAGATTCTTGTTTCTATTAACCACCAAAAAGCTGAAAGTAAAGCTATGGCTCAAATGATAGAGCACTAGACTGAGAACAAAAGCTCAGTCAGGGGCAGCACTCAGGCCCTGAATTCAAGCCTAAGGACTGGAAACAACAACAATAACAAAAACAGTGGAACAGAGCAATCTTGCTCTTAGTCATATAATTAGGAAAATGGAAAACATACATATATGAAAAATCTTTTACATCAATGCTCATAGCAGCATTCACAACAGCCCCCAAATGGAAATAACCTAAATGTCCATTAACTGATGCCAAAAAAATGACGTATTGACACAAAGTTATTCTGAGGTTAAATACAACAATATGTCCAATAATATAACTAGTCACATGGGGTTATACAGTCTGTTGCCATGCATATGAAATATCTATAAGAGGCAAATGGACAGAGATAAGGAGTAGATTTATCAGTTGGGATTATCTAGTCCTCCTAAGACTGGAGAAATGGGTACAGAGGGTAAGAGAATGACTGTCAGTTGGTAAAGATGTTTTATTAGCGTGAGGAATATATCCTAAAATTAGTTGTAGTGCTGATTATGCAATTCTGATAATATACTGACTCATTATTTTATGTTACAAGGTTTGATTTTTATCCTATATGAATTATATCTCATATCTCAATAAAATATTCAGTAATGAGAAGTATAAGAATAGATGGCTTTGTGGATGAACTTAAAATAATTTAAATAATTAATATCAGTGGGCTGGGGATATGGCCTAGTGGCAAGAGTGCGTGCCTCATAAACATGAAGCCCTGGGTTCAATTCCCCAGCACCACATATACAGAAAACGGCCAGAAGTGGCACTGTGGCTCAAGTGGCAGAGTGCTAGCCTTGAGCAAAAAGAAGGCAGGGATAGTGCTCAGGCCTTGAGTCCAAGGCCCAGGACTGGCAAAAAACAAAACAAAACAAAACAAAACAAAGTAACAACAACAACAAAAACCACAGAAAAGATCTAAAATAAAAATCTAATATTATAAAATAAATTGATATCAATTTTACACTCTTCCTAAATATAGAGGAACATGGACAAGTGCCATCTTTATTTTATGAAGCCAACATTGTCCTGATACCAAAAATCAGCAAAATACATCAGGAAAATAAACATACAGACCAATATCACTTCTGCACATAAATTTAAAAAATCCTTAGTAAGCTGATAGTTCCATTCTTTTCAAAGCTTTCTGAGACTTTTTATAAAACAGCTTTATTGAAATTCACATAGGGAATTGCCAAGTTTTCTTCAATATTAAATGATATCATGTAACTATTTTCTTTGGATGGTAAACATAATGGATTGTAGTCACTGGTTTTAAACTATTGAAACAAATTTACATAGTTAGAATAAAACTGGTTATTTTGTGGAATATTGTTGCATCAAGTTACATGAGAGAGACTGATACATTTTCTTTTTGTCTATGTAATATAATCATACAATCTAGTGTTATTTGTCCATAAAAATACTGAACTAATGAGACTGAAAATATTATGATAATCACCCTTTGAAACCGTAGCTTCTTTTCTTGATGATCCTCTTGTATTCCCTTCCTGTGGTTGTACTTGCGCTATCACTGTATCTCATCTGAATACACTGCATGCTGTATATACTGGTATTAGAACTAGGAAAGTGAAAGGTAATACCAAAATCGAGAGACAAAGGATAAAAAGACAAACGACTGCAAAAGTAATACTTGCAAAACCATTTGGTGTAAACCAACTGAACAACTCATGGGGGGAAAGGGGGGGTGGAATGAGGGAGGAGGTAACAAACAGTACAAGAAATGTACCCAAGGCCTAACGTATGAAACTGTAACCTTTCTGTACATCAATTTGGCAATAAAATAAAAAAGAAAAACAAAAATATTATGATAATGAACAAAGACAGTGAAAAAGACAATGTTGTATAATTCTATTGATATGTAATGTCCTAAATAGAGAAGTATACAGAAATGGGAAGATACATTAGAGATTATTTAGGGATTTGGAGGATGGAGGTGATAAGTAGGTGATACCTAAATGGGACAAGGCTTTTGTTTGGGGGTGATGAGGCTGTTTCTTAAATTGACTTGTGTGTGTGTGTGTGTGTGTGTGTGTGTGTGTGTGTGTGTGTCCCATTGAATTATAAACTTTAATAGATGAATTATATGGCAATTGAATTATCACTCAATAAAACTTAAAAAAGAGTAACTTGAATTCTCAGATGTGACATTGGCAAGATGGCAGAATTCGAAGCCCCAGGCCCTACTTAATCTCCATGACGACACTGATTTAGTACAGAGGCTTGTGAGGAATACAGGTCTTTTAAGGAATCCAGAAATTGGTTAAGAGGTTTCTGTACCAGAAGCCAATGAGAGCCATTAAATCTGGTAGAAAAATTTGCAACAAACAATAGTAGAGTTTGTATTCCTGGAACAACAGAGCAATTAGTATGAAACTCGTAAGTCTCTATTTCTTAGTAAGGAAGAAAAATGGACACTGAAACATAATCAAAATTCTTCTTTTGTGGGAGGAGATGCCTTGAGACTAGTTTCTGTCTTGCTTAAAGCTAGTGCTAGTAAGAATGGGGTGCCAAATTGGAGGATACTGAAAAGAGATTAATGTGCACTAGACTATGCAGTATCACAGATAAATCCTAGGGGGAGCTCCAGTACTGCATACTGGACTACCAAAGCGGCTGCAGTACTACCGATGGAAACCGTGGAGATTGTGACCAGAGACCAGTGATAACCTTGATTTGTAGCACCTTTGTTCAAGGTAGTAGTTTCTGATGGGTGGGTTTACTTTTACACTGTCTATTGTGTTCCATTGGTGCAGGTCTCTTTAATTCTCTGTTTTGATTATTTCTGCTTTGTAGTATGTTCTGAAATCAGATAACATAACACCTCTTGCTTTGTTCTTTTTTTTTTTTTTACTTAAAATTGTATTTCTCTATCTGGATTTTTGGTGGCTTTGATCTATAATTTGCTTTGAGTAATATGGACAATTTAATAATATTGATTCTTTGAATCTATGGATACTGGATATCTTTTCAACTTTTTATGACCTGTTCAATTACTTTTATCAGTGGTTTATTATTTTTATTGTTTAGATCTATCTTCTTTGGATAAATTTCTTCATAGGGATTTTATTTCCATACCTAGTATAAGTTATTAATTTGTAATTTGTATTTTAAATTTGTATTGGCAGATAGCATTGCTTCTAATTTTTGTACATTGTGTATCTTATAAATATGAGATACTAATTTATTAGTTCTAATAGTTTCTTGGTGGAACTTTTAGAGTTTTCTATATAGAGGATGATGTCATCTATAAACAGTGACAATTTGAATTCCCTTCCACTTTGAGTAGACTATTTTTCATGCCTGGTGGCTCTTGTTGGGATTTCCAGTACTATGTTGAATGAAAATAGAGAAGTGGAGAAAGTATGTATCCTTATCTCTTTCTAGATCTTGGAAAGCTTTCTGCTTTCCCTCATTCAAAAGAGTGTTCATTGCCAGCTTATTATTAAAACCCCTTAACATGTTAAGGTACATTCCTTATATGCCCAATTTGTTAAGTAATTTTATCATGAGGGGGCATTGAACTTTGTCAAATGTCATAACAACTAAGATAGCCATATGTTTTTTGTTCCATTTGTGTGACTGTGTCTGTGTGTGTGTGCCATTTTGTGTTAAAAGTACTGCACTTTGCACTCAGGCCTGCTGAGCTATGCCTTTAGTCTAACTTGTTCTTTATCTATGAATATGATGTCTGTTTATTGATTTGTATAAAAGTTGAATCATATTTTTATCCCTGAGATGAATTCCACTTGACCATGTTGCATTTTTCTTGGTAGTATTTTGCTGAGGAACTTTGTATATTCATCAATAATACTGGCCTGTAATTTTCTTTATTGTATTATTATTGTGTCTTGATATCAGGGTGACACTGAACTCATAAAATATATCTGGAATAATTCTTTTATTTTTTGGAATTAAGGGTATTAATTCTTCAAGAGTTGGTAGAACTCACCAATGAAGCTACCTGGTCATGGCATTTTCTTTGATAGGAGGCTTTTTATTATTGATTAAATCTTCTTACTTGTTATTAGTTTCTTCATGTTTTCAATTTCATTATGATTTACATCTGGTAAGGAAAAATCCCTAAATATGTACTCCATACTATGACTAAGTCATGAAGAAGTAGCTTTGAATTGGTCAGTTTTCTCTAAATTATGATTAAATTTTTGGTATATGGTTATTCATAATAATCTCTAGTGTGTTTCTGTGGTGTCAGATTCATATATCCTGTTTCACTTCTGATTTTATTTATTTGGACCTTTTCCTTCTTTTTCTTAATTGATTTGTCTATTTTATTTCCTTCTTATTTTTATTTTTTTGTGTACCAGTCCTAGAGCTTGAACTTGGCCTGGGAACGGTCCCTGAACCTTTTTGCTCAAAGCTAGTACGCTACTACTTCAACCACAGCTCCACTTCTATCCTTTTTGGTGCTTAATTGGAGATAAAAGTATCCTCAACTTTCCTGCTCAGACTGGCTTCAAACCTCAGTCCTCACATCTTAGCCTCCGGAGTAGCTAGTATTACAGGGCATGAGCCACTGGCAATGAGCATTCTTTTCTATTTCTAATTTACTTTTTTATTATGATTGTGCAAAGAGTTTCAACTCAACATCTAAGTTTGTGAGAACAATACATCTTGGTCAATGTCACCCTTTTCTTCTCATTTATGAAGTCAAAACAGTGAATGTTTATAATCTACCATCTTGTCTTGCCTTCCTTTCTGATATGAGTTCAATTTTTAAAAGTTTGTTGAGATTTCTCCAAGCATGTTGACTCATACCTGTAATTCTAGCTACTTGGGAGGCTGAGATTGAAAGTATTATGGTTCAAAGTTGGTTTTAGCAAAATGTTTACAAGATCTTCATCTCACCAATAAAATAAACAAGTAAAACCGAACCAAAAAAACTGGGGACAATGGTGCATATAGTAAGTGTAAATAGAAGGATGGTTGTTCAGACCAAACTGGGGTAAAAAAAAGACCTTATTTGAAAAACAGCGAACATTGCCATCAGCACAACAATGTTCATCGCAGCACAATTTGTCATAGCTAAAATATGGAACCAACCCAGATGCCCCTCAGTAGACGAATGGATCAGGAAAATGTGGTACATATACACAATGGAATTTTATGCCTCTATCAGAAAGAATGACATTGCCCTATTCATAAGGAAATGGAAGGACTTGGAAAAAATTATACTAAGTGACGTGAGCCAGACCCAAAGAAACATGGTCTCTATGATCTCCCTCATAGGGAATAATTAGCACAGGTTTAGGCTAGTCACAGCAGAGGATCACAAGAGCCTAATAGCTATGACCCTATGAATGCATAAGATGTTGCTAAGTGAAATGAACTCCATGTTATGGAAACGAGTGCTATATCACTGTTGTAATTACTTTCAACATGCCATGTGAAACCGTAGCTTCTATTGTTGATGATCCTCTTGTATCCCCTTCCTGTGGTTATACCTGCACTATCACTGTATCTTATCTGAGTACATTGGAAACTGTGTATACTGGTATTAGAACTAGGAAAGTGAAAGGGAATACCAAAATTGAGAGACACAGGATAAAAAGACAAACGACTACAAAAGCAATACTTGCAAAACCATTTGGTGTAAACCAACTGAACAACTCATGGGGGGAGAGGGAAAGGGGGAGGGAGGAGGGAGGAATGAAGGAGGAGGTAACAAACAGTACAAGAAATGTATTCAATGCCTAACGTATGAAACTGTAACCTCTCTGTACATCACTTTGACAATAAATAAGAAATAAAGAAAAGCAGTGAACATAAAAATGGCTAACAACATGGCTAGAGTAATAGTCTCTTAACCTAGGAAACTCAAGGCCCTTTGTTCAAACCCCACTACTGTTTAAAAATGGTTAGAATTTCTTTTGTAGCATCTCATATGATCGATCCTGATGAATATTCCATGTACTTGTGGTAAAAATATGTTTTCAGCATTTGTTGGAAGGATTGAGATGATCCGTTTGTTCTAGGATGCAAATTAAACTCTGGTTTGTTGATTTTCTGTCTTGGTGATCTTCTAATTGCTCAACTATTATGTGGGACTCTATCCTTTCCATTAAGTATATTAATACTTGCTTTTAACACTTAGGTGCTATGCTAATGGATGCATATGTATTTAGAGTTTTTGTTTAGTCAATGAATTGGCTCATTTATAATTACTTAAAAACTTTCTATGTCTCTTTTTATTGCTTTGAATTTAAAGTTTGTTTTATCTAATCTTAGCATGGTTACTCCACCACTCTTTTGATTTCCATTTGCATGGAATATCTTATTTCATTGGTTCGTTTTCCAGTCTTTCTGTGCCCTTAGAAATAAAGCAACTTCCTTATAAGCAACATATAGTTGCATCTATTTTTAAAAAGTCTCTTCATCAGTTCATGTTTTTTTAAATTGAATACTCGAATCTATTTCTATTCAAGGTGATTATTAATAGGTAAGGTTTTGAGAAATGATGTATTTGTTTTCTGCTTTTGTTGTACATTCCTTTCTTGTTTCTTCCTCTAATATGGTCTTTTTTGTTGTAGGTTTAATTATTCTAGTAGCATGTTTTAGTTTTTTTGCTTATTATTTGGTTTTCCTGTTACATATTTTTATTTGAAGCTTAAAAGTATCTTTTAATTATAACACAGCAAAAAATGACAACAACTTAACCTATCATACCTACAAGGATGAACAAACAAAAGGACAAGAGAAAATATACTTAAAAGAAAATTCTCCAGTTGCATTTAATTCCTTTCTACATTTAATTTTTGATACTTGGATTAACATGCTTTAATGTTGCCTACCACTTAAATGTCTGTCATGATCTTTTTAGTTTTCTCTTTTAGTCTTCATGCTAAAGATATGAATAGTTTATGAACTATGCTTATAGTATTAGAGCATTCTGGATTTGTTTGCATACTTACTCTAAATAGCTATGTTTTATAGTTTTGCATGTTCACTTACTCATTAATATTTCTTTCAGTTTGAAGAACTTCCTTTAGCATTTCTTGTAGAACAGGTCTGGTGGAGACATATTCTCTCATCTTTTGTTTGTTTAGCAAAGACTATCCCTCTTTCATTTCTAAAGGATGGCATTGCTGAGTACAGTACTGTCAGCTGACAATTTTATTTCTTTTAGTACTCTGAAAATCTCATGCTATTCTCCTAGTCTATAAAGTTTCTGCTGAGAAGTTGGCTGTCACATCCCTATGTGTCATTTTTAAATTTATAGATTTGAGACTCTTTTCCTATCTCTCTCCTGTGAGAGATTTATTGACAGGGAAGACATGTGTCTGAATTACATTTGATTGGTGACTTGTAACTGGATATTTATAGTTTTCTTCAGGTTTTGAAAATTTTATGTTATTATTTCTTAGTTGTAATTTTTCTACTCCTATGGCATTATGAAGTCCTTCTTGATACTTAGTAACTAGAATATTTGCTCCTTTAATACTTTACAAAAGTTCTTTTTTTTTGTAAGGATGATGCACAGAGGGGTTACAGTTACTTAAGTAAGGTAATGAGTGCATTTCTTGTTGAACATTGTTACCCCCTTCCTTGTTTTCTCTCACTTTACCAAAGTTCTTATAAGCTTTTTTTCCCTTTTCATTCTTTTTCCCTACCAATAGTACATTTTCAAATCACCTGTCTGAGTTCATTAATTGTTTTTCTTTTCATTTAATCTCTCCTATCAATGCCTTGTCATGTTTTCAGTTTCATAGAGTATGTTTTTCAGTTCAATAATTTGATTTTAAAAATTGTTTTCATGTTTTTAATTTTTTGTGTTAGAGTATTGAAATGTATCTATGTTTTCTTCAAGCTCATTAAGTTTTCTTCAAACGGCTGTTTTAAATTCTGAGAATTCTCTTATGCTGACTATTGCCTGGTCAGTTTCTAGAATCTTATTTGATCACAATTTCCTGAAAGCTGTAATACTTGTAGGCATGTGACTTCATGAACCTAGAAGGACTAGGTATGCATTCTAGACTCCCTAATTTGGTTTGTTTGTGCTCATGGTTCACAAAATTCTAAGGAGACCACTTAATTTCTCCGAACCTGTAGTCACTTTCATTTTGGGTACTAGAGGGCACTCAAATCTGAATTTGTCAATCCACCATTCATGTGTTGTTACTGTTCTAGTACTAGAGGGCAATTCAAGCCCACTTTGGGTTCAATGCTGTGGTACTGTTCAAAAGGAAACAGGAGAATACCTAGAGAGAATAATCAGTCTCACAAGCCTCTCCTCAAGCGCAAGATAATCCTATATGCCTCATCCACAGTTACTGGCTAAAGGTGAGACAGTTTACGATTCTACCTGGCTCTGGGTAGAGCCATCACAGACCAGTTCTAAGATCCTCTGTCACACCTGTGACCCTCAAGGCCAGTAATATGTGTCACAACTTCAGCCCAGAGTTCACCAAGACCATGTGACACTGAGTTAGGACCAAGGCTCAAAATTTAATAGGCTGACCCCATCCAGGTAACGGAAGCCTATAGGACACCTGGCAGGCCAGACCCCAGGAAAACCACCCCAAGGCACATAATATTCAAGACTACAGACCTCAAGATTAAAGAACAAATTCTGAATTCAGCCAAAGCGAAGAAGGAAACTTTTTTCAATGGGAAGAGGATTCGAATAACATCCGACTTATCCACACAAACTTACCAAGCTCGAAGTGAGTGGAAGAACACTATCCAAGTACTTCAGAATAACAATTTACAACCTCGGATCAAATATCCAGTGAAACTGGAGTTCACATTCGAAGGGAGAACCAGATCTTTCCACACCAAAGAGGAGCTAAAGGAGTATGTGAATAAAAAACCAGCCCTACAGCGAATATTAAGAGGGGAAGCCCACCCAACAGAGATCGTAAAAGACACACAGACAGAATCAGAAAGAAACTTCAACAGCCAAAGTCCAGCAGAAAGACCAGCTCACTAAAGACAAGAAGAAAAAAAAACAAAAAACAGGAAAAAACAGCCCAACAAGAAAATGGAAGGAGAAAAAACACCCTTATCCTTGATGTCTTTAAATATAAATGGCTTAAACTCCCCGATTAAGAGGAGCAGACTGGCAGAATGGATCCGCAAACAAAAAGTGGACATCTGCTGTCTACAAGAGACCCACCTTACAGCAAGGGACAAAAACAGGCTTCGAATGAAAGGATGGAGCAAGATCTACCAAGCAAATGCACCCACCAAAACGGCAGGTGTAGCCATTCTGATCTCAGACAAGCTGGACTTCTCTTTAAAGTCCACTCAAAAAGACAAAGAAGGACACTACATATTAATACAAGGAAAAATCCAGAATCAAGACATCACGGTGATAAATGTATACTCACCGAACAAAAGAGGCCCGACATATGTCAAGCAAATTCTCACAGAATTACAGAGCAGGATAGATGCAAACACAATCATAGTGGGTGACTTTAATACTCCTCTCTCTCCAAGAGACAGATCCAACACCCAGAGGATTAGCAAGGGAGCTGAGGACCTAAATAACACCATTTCCCAAATGGATCTAACAGACCTATATAGAACCTTCCACCCTACAGAGACCCAATACACCTTCTTTTCAGCAGCCCATGGATCATATTCCAAAATAGACCACGTCATAGCCCACAAAAAGAACCTCAGCAAATACAAAAGTATTGACATCATCCCATGTATTATATCTGATCACAGTGGATTAAAGGTAACCCTCAACAACAAAGGATACCACAGAGCCTATACACACTCTTGGAGGCTAAACCCCACGCTGCTATCCAACACTTGGGCCACAGATCAAATTAAAGATGAAATCAAGGAATTCATAAGCCACAATGACAAAGAAAACACATCACAAAGTAACCTATGGGACACAGCTAAGGCAGTACTGAGGGGCAAGATCATTGCACTCAGTACCCACATTAAAAGAATGGAAGCAGAGCAGGTGAATACCCTCACGATGAAACTAAAACAACTGGAGAAACAAGAAATGACAGAATCTAAAACGACTAGGAGGGGAGAGATTACAAAGATTAAAGAAGAGATAAATCTGATTGAAAATAGAAAGACCATTCAACAAATAAATAAGACTAAAAGCTGGTTCTTTGAGAAAATAAACAAAATTGACAGACCCCTTGCAAGACTCACAAAAAAAGAAGAGAAGAGACTCATATTCGTAAAATCAGGGACTCCACAGGAAAAATTACGACAAGTACACACGATATTCAAACAATCATAAGGAGCTATTTCCAAAACCTCTACTCAGCAAAAAACAATAATTTTACAGAAATGGATCAATTCTTAGAGAAGTACAAACTGTCCAAACTGAACCAAGAAGAAATAAATCAACTAAATAAACCAATAACTTACAGTGAGATACAAGAGGTAATCAAGAACCTCCCTACTAAGAAAAGCCCAGGCCCAGATGGATTCACCAACGAATTCTACAAAACCTTTAGTGAGGAGCTAATTCCAATACTCCTCAAACTCTTCCGCGAAATAGAAACGGAGGGAGAAATCCCAAACTCATTCTATGAAGCTAATATCATACTCATCCCCAAACCAGGCAAAGATCCAACAAAAAAAGAGAACTACAGACCAATATCACTAATGAACACAGATGCAAAGCTTCTCAATAAAATATTAGCTAACAGGATCCAGAAACTGATCAAGAATATCATACATCATGACCAAGTAGGCTTCATCCCTCAGTCACAAGGATGGTTCAACATCCGTAAATCAATCAATGTAATTCACCACATAAACAGAACTAAAATCAAGACTCACATTGTTATCTCAGTTGATGCCCAAAAAGCCTTCGACAAAATACAACATCCATACCTATTAAAAGCTTTGGAGAGAACAGGAATAGATGGAACATTCCTCAAAACAATAAAAGCCATATACAACAGACCAACTGCTAATATCATATTAAATGGAGAGAAACTTAAATCATTCCCCCTAAACACAGGAACAAGACAAGGATGCCCACTCTCCCCACTTCTGTTCAACATAGTGCTGGAATCCCTAGCCATAGCAATAAGGCAAGAGGAGGACATCAAAGGGATCCACGTCGGCAAGGAAGAAATCAAGTTATCCCTATTCGCAGACGACATGATCTTATATCTCAAGGACCCAAAAAACTCAGTACCCAAACTCCTACATCTAATAAACCAATTTGGCAAAGTAGCAGGATACAAAATCAATCCACAAAAGTCAGCAGCTTTTCTGTACACCAGCAATAGACAAACAGAAAAGGAAATTATGGAAACAATTCCATTTACAGTAGCCAAAAAAAGAATAAAGTACCTAGGGATCAACTTAACCAAGGACGTGACGGACCTATTCAATGAAAACTACAAAAATCTAATAAGGGAAATCAAAGAAGACACAAGGAGATGGAAAGACCTCCCATGCTCATGGGTAGGCAGAATCAATATAGTGAAAATGGCCATATTGCCCAAATTGTTATACAAATTCAATGCAATACCTATCAAAATCCCAGCCACATTCTTCACTGAAATAGAGAAACCAGTCCATAAATTCATATGGAACAGCAAAAAACCTAGAATAGCCAAAGCAATTCTAGGCAAAAAACATAGTGCAGGAGGTATCACCATACCAGACTTCAAGCTCTACTACAAGGCCATCATAACAAAAACAGCATGGTATTGGTATAAAAACAGATCGGAAGACCAGTGGATTAGAATTGAAGACCCAGAAATAAAACCGCACTCTTACAGCCAACTGATATTCGACAAAGGAGCTAAAGACATACAATGGAATAAACATAGCCTCTTCAACTACTGGTGCTGGGAGAACTGGGCAGCCATATGCAGAAAACTCAAAGTAGACCCAAGCCTATCACCATGCACCAAGATCAACTCAAAATGGATCAAGGACCTCAACATCAGACCTGAATCCTTGAAACTACTGAAGGACAGAGTAGGAAAGACACTAGAACTTATAGGCACAGGAAGGAACTTCCTGAATAGAGTCCCAGGGGCACAACAAATAGGGGAAAGACTCAAAAAATGGGACTACTACAAATTAAAAAGTTTCTGCACAGCTAAGGACATAGCCACCAAAATAGAAAGACAGCCAACGATATGGGAAAGGATATTTACCAGCACAGCAACAGACAAAGGCCTGATATCGGTCATCTACAGAGAACTCAAAAAACTAAGCCCCTCCAAGCCCAATACACCTATTAGGAAATGGGCAAAAGACCTAAAGAGAGACTTCACAAGAGAAGATATAAAAATGGCAAAGAAACACATGAGGAAATGCTCAACATCCCTGCTAGTAAAGGAAATGCAAATAAAAACAACCCTGAGATACCACCTCACCCCAGTTAGAATGGCCTATACTCTGAACTCAGGAAACAACAAATGCTGGAGGGGCTGTGGGGAAAGAGGAACCCTTCTCCATTGTTGGTGGGAGTGCAAATTAGTACAACCACTTTGGAGAACAGTATGGAGGTTTCTCAAAAAGCTCAATATAGTCCTACCCTATGACCAAGCCATACCACTCCTAGGCATCTATCCTAAACAGCAAAACCCAAGATATCAAAAGGACATTTGTACTTCCATGTTTATTGCGGCACAATTCAAAATAGCCAAAATTTGGAAACAACCCAGATGCCCCTCCACAGATGAATGGATCCAAAAAATATGGTACTTATACACAATGGAATACTACATAGCGATTAGGAATGGTGAAATATTGTTATTCGCAGGGAAATGGTCAGAACTCGAACAAATAATGTTGAGCGAGACAAGCCTAGAACACAGAAAACAAAGGGGCATGATCTCCCTGATATATGACTGTTAACAAAGGGAGATGGAGAGACAGTAGAGACCAAGTCTGTGAACACTGTATATGTGCTTGATACATTGTATATTGCATATGGGTCTACCTGACATAGACAAGGGATGGAAAAACAGGTTGTAAGATATCACAAGAAATGTACACACTGCCCTACTATGTAACTGTACCCTCTTTGCACAACACCTTGTAAAAAAATTTTTTTTGTTCAATTAATAATAAAAAAAATTTAAAAAAAAATTTAATAGGCTGACTATTGTTGAGGTAGAATTATGGCACAATGATTACTATAACCCATCACAGGTAATGCTAGCTGGAATAAATTCCAATAGAGTGGAGTTACATGCCTTCCCTGGAACTGTAATGTAGGCTTTGTCCACATGTCAGGCCTGGGGATAGGCCCATTGGAATCTTCCTGTTATGTTTCACCAACTCATCACTAAGTCATAAAGCAAGGCCCTCTTATGTCCCTAGAAAATGTCACCTTGGACCATGCTATATTTCAAATATCCAAGGACTTGTATAATTCCATGGGTACACTAAGTTCCATGGTACAGCTCATGATGATACAGGCCAAAGCATTAATTTATCCTACTAGATGGGGCACATGTCTCTCTCTGGTGCCAGAGCTGTCCTAGAACATCATCTGTAAGCAATGGATTAGTGATTGATAACTGTACTACTCAATTTTGCACATTGGTGATGGAGACAAGTAGGCTGGTACTAAGCCGGAACACATGTGAGTCTCAGTCACCATGGCCTTCAGAGTATAGCAACTAGGACAGGTGTACTCTGGAACACTTCAAAACTAGTATAGCTGAAATTTGGGTCTGTTTCACAAGCATAGAGGTCACCACTTGTGTGGTTGCTGGAACTGGTCTAAATGGTCTGTTTGTGACTTGTGGCTTGTATATGGGGATTTCAGTTTTTCTTCGATGTTTTCGAACCATGGCAATCCTGAACCTGGGCTCTGAAATAAACTCTATTTGTGCTCTGTTTCCCAAGAGGTAGAACCTGCTCTCTATTCTGCTGCCAGAGTTGGAGGAGGGGTGGTAGAGGCATTCTCATTGTTTCCTAACCTAACTTAATCCAACTGGCTCCATCTAAACGTAGACTTTGACTACAAGGATTATAGAGCTTTGCTCAGAACTGAGTTTCATCATCGAGTGCCTGGTACTAGGTTTCGAGTCTAGGTACTAGGTTTTGAGTCTAAGAACTGGACTGATTGAAGTGGGGAAAGGGTGACACAAGCAACTCTTTATTTCCTGCTTTCTTTAATATGTCTTTTCAATTTGTTTATATTAAAATCAGGCATTCTGGTCTCTCATCTCATTTCCTTGACCTGTATACCAGTGGTTCAATGAATGAATAGCTGTTAAACTTCTTGGTATTTCTGTGGGGAGAGAGCTCAAGAAGATCTTACTCAATTTCCATCTTCTTCTCCTTGTACTCCGAGTATGTACAACAGGATATCCATACTAAGGTGAGAGGTAACACAACGTGAAGCTTATGCCTGTGGAGTATAGTGTGTTCCACTTTACAGTTATCTTCCCTTTCTAACTGCCCAACTGGACTTCAAGCTCCAAGATCAAACATAAGGAAAACTTCCTTATATATAGATGGCCTAACCATCTCTCAGAATTAAAGGAGTTCAACTCTGTAACAAATTCTTAGTTACATTGTTTCTCTCATTGAACTCTGTTATAGCATTTTTGTCAGGAACATCAAGAAGTGATGCTGCATTCTCATTACATACTGTTAGGTGGTAAATAATTGCTGTTTTCCCTTTTACTAATGACTGCTCACTTTGACCATTGATTAAGGTGGTAGCTGTCAGGCTTCTTACTCTTACTCCAAGAGTAAAGTTACTCTCTTTATTTTTTGTGGTACTTGGGACTGGGATCAGGGCCTCATGCTTCCTAAATAAGCAGTCTACTACTTGAATTATACTCTAGTTCCCCCTGCTAAACATGATAATTTATTTTTCAGCTTCTGGACTGAACCCAGGGCCTCATTTGCTCCTTTTTTAGGCGATTGCTGTACGATTTGAATCATGTCATTTTTTTAACAGTCCTAGGAAATAAATCTAGGCCCTTGGACTTGCTAGGTAACCATTGTACCATTTCAGCCACAATCCCTTCTGACTCTTTTAATCTACAGTAATAAATACTTTGTGCAGATATATGTACAAACTATATACATGAATTCCTTAACAAAGTTGATGTTTATTTATCAACATGGACTTATAGTTTCCTATTTAACTCAATAATTTTCTATTATGATCTGATTCTCAGACTGTCACTTGCTTGGTCAATGGGTATCCCTTAGATTTTGTTTTTCCTTTTGATATGCCTCCATTCTTGAGCACATACTTGCTTCCTTGCCTTCTGGCACACAAAAGGTATTCCTGGCTTAGTTTTCCTGTCTCAGCCCAGTAATCAAGTATTTTTCCAAGGATCTCTGATTTCTTTTGGCAAAGAATGGTATTTAGAAACCAAGGTATAGCTGGAAGATGATGATTCATGTCTATAATCCTAGATACTCAGGTGGCTGAGATCTGAGGATCACTGTTCAAAGTCTTCTCAGGCAGGAAATTCCGTGAGACACTTATCTTAAATAAACCACCAAAGAGCCAAAAATGGAGCTGTGACACCATTGATAGAGCACTAGCCTTGAGAATACAAGTTTAGGGACATTGCCTGGGCATTGAGTTCAAGCCAGACTAGCACATAAAATAATAAATAAATAGAAAAGAA
Source organism: Perognathus longimembris pacificus (assembly GCF_023159225.1). NCBI lineage: Eukaryota > Metazoa > Chordata > Mammalia > Rodentia > Heteromyidae > Perognathus > Perognathus longimembris. The sequence continues at coordinate 39,126,613 of NC_063188.1, forward strand.
AAGAAAAAGAAATAAAAATATGAGTGTTAAATGTGACATATTACAGTGGTGTCATTGTTTCTAGGTATTCTCACCAAACAGAGGTAGGAATATATGTACATGTTTGTGTATAGTTAATTCTCTATTGGAATATCTATATATTTGCTTTTATAATGAAGATCACAAGTTCTCCTTGATGTATCTAATTCTAAACTAATAACACAGATTGTCTATTTTTGTCCTTATCATACTGGTAAATCCCTTCTCTGACAATGAGGACTCTCGCTTTAGTTAACAGTAAGAATTTTATTAGGCCTCTTTTTTTTTGTCCATCCTGGGGCTTGATCTCTGGGACTGGGTGCTGTGTCTGAGCTTTTCAGCTCAAGGCTCTTCTGGTTTTCTGGTGGTTAATTCGAGATAAGAGTCTCATGGCTTTTCCTAACTGGAGTGGCTTTGAACCGCAATCCTCAGATCTCAGCCTCTTGAGTAGCTAGGATTACAGGTGTGAGCCACTGGTGCCTGGTCTTATTAGGCCTCTTATATATAATTAATTTCCATCTTCTCTATCACCTTTTCACTTATGGAGATATCATCTTACTTTTGATGTGATACAAAATGTCAGGCTACCCTTCTACATGGATGCCATCCTCATCTTTCTTGGGTGCTGACACGCCATAGCTGCTGAACAATTTTAGTCTTTCCCACTCAGTTTCTAGTACTACATACTGTTCACCCTCATCCTGTCTCCACTGTGTAAATGTCCTCTAAAGTATATCTGAGCTCTGATATTCCATGCCAGGCCACTCCTGAACAGGGATGCTTTCCTTACCTTGTCCTGCTCAGGCTATGACCCAATGCCAGGTTGCTCTTCTTTCCATGAGGATGCTCTGCCAAGGGATATTCTCTTGGTTCTTTCTGAGCATGAACACTATTCCTCATCCCAACTGAGCTCTTATACTCTACTCTAGGAAGTCTTTCCCCTTCATTGGCACTTTTCTTACTCTCCTTAGGTTTGATACTCCATGCCAGGCCTTTCCTCTCTATGTATATTTTCTTTGCTTGGCTGAAGCTCTGACACTTCACGTTAGGATGTCACCTTGCTTCATGCATGCATTCTTCATCTTTTTTTGCCAGTACTGGGGCTTAAACTCAGGGCCTGAGCACTGTCCCTGGCTTCTTTTGCTCAAGGCTAGCATTATATTACTTGAGCCACAATGCCACTTCTTGTTTTTCTTCTGGGAAATCAAACCTAGGGCTTCATGCATGCCAGGCAAGCACTCTACCACTAGGCCACATTCCCAACCCGCATTCTTCATTTTGCTCAGAATCTGAAACCTGATATGAGTCTGCCCACATTCATGGAAAATCTTCTAAAATACACATGTGCTCTGAGTTTGATAGCCAGTTGCATCTCTGTGTGAATACCTTCTTTCGCTTGGGTCATACTAAGTCATACTCCAACATGCCATCTTCCTCAATTCACTTTGATTCTGACATGCTGATCTCAGGAAACTCATTATGGAAGGATATCCTCTTCACTTTATTTGGGCTCTGATCACCAAGATGTCCCCTTTAGTGCATGTGGTTGCTTTCCTCATCATCTTTGGTGTCTGATATCACATGATAGTCCTCTTCTTCTTGGAGGGGTTCTTTTTCTCTGCACTGATTATGATTCCATGTACTGTATCATTTTCTGTTTTGGACAACTCTTCTGATCCTAGTTGAGTGGCAGTGCTCCATGCTAGGTTAATCCTCTGTATGAACTCCTTACTTTTTCTGTTAGGGCTTTAGTTATGGTGGAAGCTGTCCTCATGTATGCTATGGTCCATATCTGTGTCAGGTCCCGTTATATCCAGCTTATGCTCTGTAATTAATTTTCTGCCAAACTCTCCATCTGAAATTAAAACCTTTCCTTTAAATATGATCACTTTCGATTACATTTATCCAATTTCTTAATAGTCACTAATGGTTTCCACTCATCAGAGAGGAGTCCCACGCCTCTTTTTCCTTAGTTCCAGTCCTATCAAGGTTTAGCTTATTTTTATTTTAAATTTTTTTTTGTGTGCCAGTCCTATTCAGGGCCTGAGTGTTATCCCTGAGCTACTAGGCTCAAAGCTGGTGCTCTGCCACTTGAGCCATGCTACTTCTGGTGTTTTGGTGGTTGATTGGAGATAGGAATCTCATGGACTTTCTTTTCCAGGCTGGCATCGACTCCTGATCCTCAGATCTCAGTGTTCTGAGTAGCTAGGATTACAGGTGTGAACCACCAGTGCATGACAATGTTTTCTTTATTCATCTAATTCCGTATTAACCTATATTTTTTACCTTCTTGAGATATGACCTATAACTCTCTTCTTTGTTCCATTCTCTTATTAATTAACCTAATATTTTCATTTTATTTCATTTTGTGGTTCTGGGGATCAAACCTAGATCCTTTCATATGCTATACAAGTGTTTTGCTACTGAGTTATAAAACAATCCCCATCTAATATTTCTACCAGTGTACAAAAGACCCATGAGGAGAGCATGAGACAGCAAAGTTAATGTGATATTTTGAACTATCTTTCTACTTTGCAGCAGTTAGGTCATATGGGGAGTCTACATTAAAGGGGCCCCATAGCCATAGCATTTACTGTCAGCTGGGGGCAGGCATATTCAGTGGCTCATCATAAAGCCAGAGCCGTATAGTTTTCATTCAAAGCATTATTGGAGTATTCCAATGGACATTTATAGGTAGAGATAGGCAATTCCCTTTATCATGGTAAACAGCCCCTAGAGTGGCTTTCATCCAGTCTACCAACCTAGCTTTTTCTTCAGGAATAACTTTCTGTGGCTGTAAAGCATACTGATACTTGTGATGGTTACACAGTGAGCCAGGGGTCCTATGTCATCTTAAAGATGCTTTATACTCTACAGCTTTAAATTAAAGATACACTTTAAAATTAGTTACTTGCAGACTATATTTCAGTAAAGGCTCCTCAGGGAGCTGATGAAAGTGATAAGAGCTCTTTATACCATATACTTCAGTTTTAATAGTTTCTGTTTTTGCCCTTCTGTTACATTATCTTCTTGGTGGCCAAAGATCCTACAGGTATTTTATGTTAACCTGGCATAATTTTTTCTTTCATGAATAGCATTTAGGCTAATAGACTTAGCTTAAAGTACAAAATCTCAGCCTATCCCACCTTTAAGTTGTGACGCAAGACTCCTTTTAATTTTTCTTCCTTTATTTTTTGAGACACAGGCACCCTTTGTAGTCCAGGCTGGTCTTCAACTCTCTATATAGCCAAGGGTGTACTTGAATTTGTGATCCTCCTTATTACCAGGATGATGGGTTTATACCACCACTCCCAGCCCTCTTTAATTTTGATTTCAATGATTACAGTTAGCCATAGTACAGGGATTACTTGTTCATCATGCTTCTTTATATTTTTTATTTCCTTGCATAGCCAATCAGCCATCTCCTTAGTAGTTGGGTCTGCCAGTTTTTCTGAATTCCATTGGTGACTTCTACCTTTTGAAATTGAATGCAGAACAGCAGCAATTTTGTTTTATGAGTGACTAAGTAGCCATCCAAGGCTCAAAGGTTTCTCATCCTGTACCTTTCACCCTTTTTCTTCACAAACTGCATATTTCCATGAGCCAGAACTCTTTTAGTCAATCCTACTTTACTGTCACCAAAGGAGCTGGGAAAAAAACCATACTCAATCTCAGTTACATTTATATATACCAAATAACATGATTCTGATACCAGATGTGAAGAGGGCAGGGTGTTCTACATCCACTAAAAAAGCAATGCTGCAGCTATAGATAGTGATTGGGTATCCTTTCATCCAATTTTTTTTCTGACACTCTACCATTACATGCCATAGACCATGGTCCCAATCTATGACCATGCTCCCTTTAAATGCCAGTTTAAAATCTCAGGTCATTTCTACTATGCTCTTAACTGACCATCTATAAATCAGAGTTCCCTCAAACCTGTCCTTGTGCTGTGCTCTTGTAGAGTACTTGTCTCACATCTAGGAGTCATGAGAGAAGGGGAGCAGCTATGCCCTCTGTGTACACCTTCTCAGGAACCTCCACATGTTTCATTATTCATTATGTGCTTATGATATAGAGCACAGCAGTAGTTTCATGGGAAATACCTTTGTCCAAACTCATTAAATGGTATACATTAAATATATACACATTCTTGGATGTCATCCTCCTCCAATAAAATGAAGTTTGTAAACCTAAGAGGAATCAATTATACTGGATATTCTGTATACCATACCCTCACCATTTTCTACTCTTCCTGGTCCTCCTCTATTCCTTAAGAGATTTACCATTATGAACTGGATGTTCTTGGCTTATACTTGTTTTAGGTAAAGGAGTAGAAAATGGTAGGAACTGGGGTAATGGGAGGAGAGGGGGGCAGGGTGTTTCTCTCTCTCTCTCTCTCTCTCTCTCTCTCTCTCTCTCTCTCTCTTTCTCTCATGCTGCTGGGGCAGTAGCTTCATTGCTGCACAATGGTAGTCCCCTCTGGGTAACTACTCACCAAGGACTCTCAAACTTTCTGGATCCTGAAAACTCTCATTTCTTCCTCTGACTATTTGGTAGTAGGGATAGTAATGGTTTACTACTCAAGCCTCATTTCTTTCTGTAACCATGTCCATTCTTGCAAACAGTGTGTTCACAAACTTGCTCCCCTGAACCACATGGAATGGATTATTTTCCTGCCAATCACCTTCCAGTAAAGTCTGTTTATGTCTTCTCCTTTTTACTGTGTCCCCATGAGTTTTAAAGAACAATAGTGTTAGAAGTGGAAATCTTCTTACTTGGGTATTTTGCTGTGTCTTTCAGGACTGTTCTACAGTACGTGGAGATAGAACACTAAGGAAATAAAGAAAAACATGACTCATTTAGGAAGGTTACCTTCTTTTGTAAAGAACTTCAAGAATGTGCAGAAATAATACATGGTCATAACAGAACATTTAGGAAATGACAAAGAGGAAAATTAGAAATCTTCAGTAATCCCACTCAATAACAATACACACGATTTGACATTTTGATGAATATCTTTTTGTAACCACACATGTCTATGTTGTACAGTTCTTTACACACTTACAAGTCCTGAGGCAGTGCCAGCTTCAAATCTTGGGCCTTGGGAGTCTCCATTAACTGCCTCAATCTGTGATTGTGGACAAAGCAGGAGCAAGTGAAGGAAAGAAACATACAGCAGGAGAGGAAGTAGACCTGTCTTATAGACAACCCAAGGCTGAGCTGTCATAATTGATGCCCTGTTTGAGCCCCACCTACACAGAGTCCTGCTGTTCTGGGTTGGGCTTGTGTGCTCTTTGGGAGGGGCTGCCTTTTCCAATTCTCACACAGAAAGGAATCTATGCCAGAAGAATGGGTAAATAATCCATAGTTGCACAGCTGGTTGTCCTGCACAAAGCTCCTTTGGAATACATGAAAACTTCTGGAGCCTAAGGCAGCCCAGAGAGAGAAGTTAAGAGCCAATTAATTCTCTAAGAGCCCTGAAAAGGTTAATCCCAAATTGACTGCAGAACACAAATGTGTTTCCACAAGGAAGAATCTAATCTTATCGTGGGTAACAACTTCAGTCTTTGGAACTGGAGCTTATTTGGTAGATGCCAAGGTTATTTTGTTTTCCTTCAGAATTTGAAGAGCAACAAAAACCAAAACAAGACAAAAATCTCTGCTATTTGATTCCAGTGTCTCTCAAATGAAATGGCATTATTATGTATATGTGGAACATCTTGTCCCCTGTACTTGCTTTTCACTTTCCAGTGTTATGCTGACAAAAATAATCAGTCATTTTGTCATCAAATTTATACATTAGGTATGTATAACAGACCCCAGGGAGAGGGAAGCTAGAGGGTAGTCTGGGGGCTAATGGTTTGGTGCCTGTGTAGTGTTCCAAGGTTAAAGGCAGGGCACGTCCAATCTGAATACTTGCCTTACATCTTCAGAGGAACTGAACTGTAGTCTTCCTATCAGTTTCCTCTTCTGGACAGTTAAAAATATCCATGGAAGTATGAAATCTATAGTCTAGCTTTCTTGCTTGTCCTTTCTTTTCTTATACTTTGCATCCTTATCTTCACTTTAAAAAAGATCCTATTCATGAGTCTGCTGTCTTAAAAACCCAAAGAAAGAGACATCAATGTAAAAATATATCATAGGCCAATCGTAGGTTTATTGAACTCTATATTCTTTTTTTTTTTTTGCCAGCCCTGGGACTTGAATTCAGGGCCTGAGCACTGTGCCTGGCTTCCTTTTGCTCAAGGCTAGCACTCTGCCACTTGAGCCACAGCACCACCTCTGGCTTTTTCTATATATGTGGTGCTGGGGAATCGAACCCAGGGCTTCATGTACACAAGGCAAGCACTCTACCACTAGGCCACACTCCCAGCCCCTATATTCTTAAAAGAAATGAATTTGTACTTTAATCTTGCTAGTCAAACACATTTATCTCAGGAATCTTGTTACACCTTTCAGATCTTGCTGAGGTGTGATAAGTATAAGAAAATTATCTTGGCAGGTAGACTCTTAATAACTTTATTTGCTCAAAATGAGTGCTAAGACACAACAAATTTGCTGAAGCTTCCTAGTAGATGACTGGACATCTAATTGCAGCTTATTTTTGTCAAACTTCAGTTTCAAATGCCTTTTGCTACTAAGAACAGCCTCGATAGTCAGGTTAGAATTGCAGGAAGAATTCTAAATAGCATTTTAGGAGAAGGAAGCTGGGTTAAATCCACATGAAGAGACCTGCAGATAGTTCTCCCTCATAAATCTAAAAAGAGAGATTATGAGCCACATTACTAAAAACGGAACAGTAACAGTGAGGTAGGTAGAGAATGTAATGGTAAGATCTTTCAAGATGGGCTGGGGATATAGCCTAGTGGCAAGAGTGCCTGCCTCGGATACACGAGGCCCTAGGTTCGATTCCCCAGCACCACATATACAGAAAACGGCCAGAAGCGGCGCTGTGGCTCAAGTGGCAGAGTGCTAGCCTTGAGCGGGAAGAAGCCAGGGACAGTGCTCAGGCCCTGAGTCCAAGGCCCAGGACTGGCCAAAAAAAAAAAGATCTTTCAAGATGAAGCTTGTGATATTAAAGTAGATAGAAGCAGAGTGGAGGAAGTACTAACAATGCAAGTTATCAGGTGAAATGCCAGACCATATTTTACAGCATTAGCAAACCAATTATTTCCATTAGGGTGTTGATGATTAAGTAACTGAGGCATTATAAGACATGCACACTCCACTGCAGTGACCATATTTCTATATGTGGTACTAGATTGTGTTGTTAATCATAGTAGAAAATGTGAACAGACCAAGTTTTCCTCTGATTCTTGTCCATGTAATTAGTCACTTCCTGTAAAGGAAAGCTTAATAGTCTTATAACAGGCTACAGAAAAAGGACCCTTAATGTAGAATAGAGGTGAGAGAGTATTGAGCAGAACTGTAAGCCAAAAGTGGCAGCAGTTTTTTAAAATTTTTATTGTCAAACTGATATACAGAGTGGTTACAGTTTCATACGTTAGGCATTGGATACATTTCTTGTACTGTTTGTTACCTCCTCCCTCATTCCCCCCTCTCCCTTTCCCCTTTCTCTTTTCCACCATGAGTTGTTCAGTAGATTTACACTAAACAGTTTTGTAAGTATTGCTTTTGTAATCATTTGTCTTTTTTACCCTGTGTCTCTCAATTTTGGTATTCCCTTTCAATTTCCTAGTTCTTGTACCTGTATACATGGTTTCCAATGTACTCAGATAAGATACAGATATACTGCAGGTACAACTACAGAAAGGGGATACAAGAGGATAAAAAAGAGAAAAGGTATTGAGTTCTAGGAAGGGTGGGGCTATGAAGGATGGATGTAGTGTATCTGAGCCTGAAGAGCCACTCTGAAGCCACATATTTGAAAGGCTTTGCCAGGTACTGTTGTCTCATACTTATAATCCTAGCTACTCAGGAGCCAAGATCTAAGGATTTGGATACAAAGCCAACTCATGTAGTTAAGTCTATGGAAACTCTTACCTTCTATAATCCACCCAAAAGCTGGAAGTGGAGCTGTGGGTCAAGCAGTAGAATGCTAGTTGAGCAAAAATACTCAGGCCCAGGCCCTGAGTTAAAGCCTCAGGACCAGAACAAAAGAAAGAAAAGAAAAAAAGAAAGGAAGGAAGGGAGGAATGAAGGAAGGAAGGAAAAAAGACCTATATATAGCATCTATCACATATATTATACTCTATGATTATAATACTCAAACCTTATCATGAAAGACCTAGGATAACTGCCACAATACAGATGATTATATGGTTGAGTTCATGTCTTTTGATTTCCAGATCAGGCACTTGGAGAAATGGAAATATATCAAAGGAATATGGGACCTATCAATATGCAAACAATCAAACCATGGTTCAGTCAGATACAGAGCAGATGTTAACCTGATTTTTACAATTTTTGTTATTCTTTTAATTTTTTGCAATGCTGGAGATTAAACCCAGAGCTTTACATATGTTAGGTGGATATCTAGCACTGAGCCACATACATAGCCACTGAAAATATTCAGAGTATTAGAAGCTATCTTTTGTTTTGAGACATGGATTTTTGTATGCTTTGAGCGGTGAATCATCCTAGCAGGATCTAATAGACATTGAATTAAAGCTTTTATTTCTTCCCTTAGTATTAATGGATTCCTAACTTCCCAAAGCCATCTTTTTCTCATCTGTAAAGTAAAAATGATGATGTCCAGTTTATTGTGTTATTATGAAGATTTAATAAGCTAATTCACATAAACCATTTTATAAAATGTTTGACACATGCAAGTAATTTCTCTTTCCTTTTCCACCTATACAGCACTTTGTGCAGTGTGCTTAGCTTGAGTCAAAGGTAGTAGCTTTAGAGTTATCTAAACTTAAAACATTTGGACTATTTTTAAAATGGCCTATCACTTTGTGAGTTTTTCCAAATATAGGATTTAGTATACATTCAAATGTGTTGTGCTCATCCAGAAAGCCCATGCAGAAGCCTAGCCCACAGGCACTTTATCTTCATGACTCTTTTTTTCCTCCTTTTCATTATCTTAGACTCCAGAAGACAGGACTGAATTTCATAGGCAGCTCAGAAATTTGACATAAAAAAAAGTCTCAACAGTACATAAACATTGAAGAGTTTGCTTTCCCTAAGAATGGGTTTCTTAGCCTTATTGTTATGAATATTTTGGGGTGGAAACCTTTTTTTTTTTTTTTGCTGTGAGAGGCTATTCTGTACAATGCCCTGTAGTAGCACCCTTGTCCTATACCCACTATATTCTTGGCCTCTACACACTAGATTGTAGTAGTGCCTTTGCCTTGAGTGTGACAATTAAAAATATTTCCAGACTAATGGAAATATTGCCTAATGTCCCCTGGGTAAAGGGACAGCATTGTCCCTGGTTGAGAAACATTGAGAACTATTTTGTTGACCTACAAGTACTTTGTAGGGGTAGAGAAAATTGAATCTTTGGTAGTGATTAGAAATCCAAAGGGCAAGGTGAATGCTGAGGAAAAGAGTAGAGGTAGAGAGACAATTATAGGCCTCCTATATAGAGATTAATGAGATGTAAGCCTTGTTCTCAATAAGTTTATACTTCAATTGAGAAGAAACCATTGGAGTAAATAATGAAAATAATCATGAAGTGATTGAGATGTTATAAGTGAAGCGTGTTAGCAGGGAGTGAGTAGGAGCCCAGAGGAGAGTCACCAAGATTTTCCACAGGAGGTCGACTGACCTGAAGAATGAAGAATAATTAACCTAGAAAAGATAAAAGAAGTATGAAAGATACATGAGAGAATTTGGTGTTTAAAGGGAAATGTAAATCATTTGGATTAGCTTGAGGCCCAATAACTTAGAACGGAAAATGGTAGATGAAACTCAGATGATAGGAAACGCATCACAAAAGCTTCTTTTTTTCTTTATTGTCAAAGTGTGATACAGAAGGGTTACAGATTCACATGAAAGGCAGTGAGTACATTTCTTTTTCTACTTGTTACCTCCTCCCTCACTTCACTCTCCCCCTCCCCCTCCCCCCTTCCCATTCCCCTCTCCCTCCAAGAGTTGTGCAGTTGGTTTACACCAAATGGTTTGGTAAGTGTTGCTTTTTGAATGGTTTGTCTTTTTGGTCTTTGTCTCTCGATTTTGCTATTCCCTCTTCCTTCCCCAGTGTGGGGCACGCCCGCCGGATGCCTTGCATCATTAAGAGGCTGTTCTAGCTGGCCCCACCTCCCAGCCTTGGGACCACGTGTAGCCAAGATGGCACCTGGTGGTGAACCTGGAGGCGGTCCTGTGGGCTATGACGTAGATGAAGGCCGCCCCTTAGGGAGGTCCCTCGGAGCTCCACCCTGATGGACAGCTCAGGCATCAAATCCCAGCCCCTACATAGGTGCATGTACCCCTTCCCTTCTGCCGCCCTCTGATCCCTTTAATAAAACAGCTCATTGCCACCATTAAATGAGTTTTAGCGCTGACTGGCTCCTGGACTGTCTGTGTGTCCTCCATTGAGAGGGGGGCTGGGTGGCAGTCTGTTATCCCTCTTATCCTCTTCCTGGACCCGTCCTCGTGGGGTGTGCTATCCCATCTCTCCTGCAGGACAGGAGAGCGCGGGAGGCTAAAAACCCCTGGCACCCCAGTTCTTTTTTTTTTTTTTTTGCCAGTCCTGGGGCTTGGAGTCAGGGCCTGAGCACTGTCCCTGGCTTCTTTTTGCTCAAGGTTAGCACTCTGCCACTTGAGCCACAGCACCACTTCTGGCTGTTTTCTATATATGTGGTGCTGGGGAATTAAACTCAAGGCTTCATGAATAGGAGGCAAGCACTCTTGCCACTAGGCCATATCCCCTGCCCCCTTCCCCAGTTCTAATACCTGTCTAAACAGTATCCAGGGTACTCGGATGTGATACAGTGGTAGAGAGGGTATAGCCACAGGAAGGGAGTACAAGAGAAACAAAACTAAACCAATCATTCAAACAAACAGACAAGGAAAAAGAGAAAAAAAGGTAGTACGAGTTCACATGGCATGTGGAGAATAATTACAACAGTGGTATAACTCTTTTTTTATGGCCATGTTTATGATGTACACATCATCAGTGGAGCTGAACAATTCCTGGTGACTTGTAAACATACCAGGAACTTACAGTCCTGTCATCAACATACCCTCCTGAGCATCACATTTCCTTTTTATTTTTATTTTTTTGCCAGTCCTGGGGCTGGAACTCAAGGCCTGGGAACTGTCTTGGGCCTTCTGTTGCTCAAGGCTAGAGCTCTACTACCTGAGCCATAGCTCCCACTTCCGGCTTTTTCTGTGTATGTGGTGCTCACGAATTGAACCCAGAGCTCCATGCATCCTAGGATAGCACGCTAAGTGGTATAACTCTTGTTTCCATAACATGGAGTTTATTTCACTTGGCATCTTCTTATGTGGTCATATGGGTGTCTCTATTGAGATATTTTGGTCTGGTAACATGACTAACCCATTTATGTACTAGCTAATCCCTATGAGGGACACCATAGAGTTTATGTTTCTTTGGGTCTGGGTCACTTCATTTAGTATGATTTTTTCCAAGTCCTTCCATTTCCTTAAGAATGGGGCAGTGCCATTTCTTCTGATGGAGGTATAGAATTCCATTGTGTATATGTACCACATTTTCCTGATCCACTCGTCTGCTGAGGGGCAACTTGGTTGGTTTCATGTTTAGCAATGACTAGATTCCTATTCATCACCCTGCACCAAAATCAACTCCAAATGGATCAAAGACCTGGAAATAAAATCAGACACCCTGAACACTCTACAAGAAGAAATAGGAGAAACTCTAGGACTCCTTGGCACTGGAAAAAACTTCCTCAACAAAGGCCCAGAAATCCAACAAATCAAAGAAAGGCTGGACAAGTGGGACTGTATCAAACTGCAGAGCTTCTGCAGGGCAAAGGATATAGCTTCCAAGATAAATAGAAAGTCCACAGATTGGGAAAAATCTTTACCAGCCATACAATGGACAAAGGCCTGATATCTAAAATATACAGAGAACTCAAAAAGTTAAATTCCTCCAAAACAAACAATCAAAGAACCAACAGCCCTCTCAAGAAAAGGCCTAAAGACCTAAAAAGAGACTTCTCTGAAGAGGAAATGAGAATGGCCGAGTCACATGAAAAAGTGGTCTACATCACTGGCCATAAAAGAAATGCAAGTCAAAACAACACTGAGATTCCACCTCACCCCAGTAAGAATGTCTATTGTCAGTAAATCTAATAATAACAAATGCTGGAAAGGATGTGGCCAAAACGGAACTCTACTACATTGTTGGTGGGAATGCAAACTTGTTCAACCCCTCTGGAAAGAAAGCAGTGTGAAGGTTCCTAAGAAGGCTAAACATAGAGCTCCCATATGAGTGAGCAGCCCCACTTTTGGGCATCTACCCAAAAGACAACAAGAAAGACCACACTAAAGCCACCAGCACAACTATGTTCATCACAGCACAAAAGCTTCTTTACACCATGGTAAAGACTCAGTTCTAAGAGGTACTGGGAGCCATTGAGTTTCTTCATGATACAGTTTGCATTTAGAGAAGGTTATTTTATTTTTATTTTTTACAGTCCTGGGGCCTGAGCACTGTCCCTGGCTTCTTTTTGCTCTACCTTTTGAACTACAGCACCACTTTTGTTTTTTTCTATTTATGTGGTGCTGAGGAATTGAACCCAGGGCTTCATGCATGCTAGGCAAGCACTCTACTGCTAAGCCACATTCCCAGCCCATGAAGGTTATTTTTGCAGCAGTGCAGAGAGATTGAAAGTGATGTGATCAATCAGAAGATTACTTTTATAATGTAGGTAAGGGATGATTATAGCCTGAGTTAGGGTAATGACAGTGGGAAGTGTTGGGCCTTATTACCTCCTGTGTAGTCCACTTTCACCCTCATGCTTAAGCCGCCCATCCTGCAAGTGGGAAAGCTGGAGTGAGGTCTACGTGATAGCCTTGGGGTGTGTGTAGTCGTGAGACGCCCCTCCTCCCCTCGCACACTTAAAGAACGACACGGGACATGCGCGGGCTTCTCGGGGTAAGCTTCTGGAACTTCCACCGGTTTTACTCAGGGGAGGGGTTTATATGACAGTAATGGCGGCAGGAAGAGGAGGGACTAACTGGATACTAGTGGTAGGCTGATGAGCTGTCCATCACAGTGATGTCACGAACTTCCCCCAGAGGCTGAGATCACAGCCCACAGAACTGCCCCCTTGGGCTCCGCTCGGCGCCATTATGACATCCATGTGCTCTGAGCCAGATGGGAGGCGGGGCGGGTTTGGGCCGCCTTTCTGGTTCTGGACCTGGGGAAAAGGTAAGAGTGAATAACAGCCACACAGCCCCAGGGAAGGAGAAGGGGGCGGTCTCTCAGGACCACTCCCCTAAATGCCAAGCCGATGCCCCAACAGGAAGACATTCAATACTTAATTTGTTGAGAGCAACAAGATCTGAGGACTATTAGGCATATACACTGTTTCTGGCTTATGGTACTGAGCAGATGATAATGCTATTCACTGGGATGGAAAACAGAAGAGGTTTGGAAGCAAGATGAAGGTTAAGTTAGGCAAAAAAGTTAAAATGACTGTGATCATTGGGGCGTAGCAACTGTTGATGATTGAATAGTTGAGGCATTTTTAGACCTGCATACTCTACTTGGCTGGAGACCAAACCTTCAACATATGAACCTATGGAATGATACTTTATATTACACATATGAGCTTGAAGGCCATGAGAAGATTTAAAGACAGAAGATTGAGAGCCAAAGGAGAATTAGAAACTTTAGAACTGCATGAAACCATTCAAAGAGAATGTGTGTAATGAAAAGAAGGGCCAAAGATATTCCCATAACTTACTTTTTCATTGGTGTCACTTCCTTTATAGGTTTTCTTTATCTAACTGCTATGCCTTGGATATGATTTCAGCATGTCCTTCAAGGATTCATGTATTGGAATCTTGGTCTTCAATGTAATGATGTTAAAAGATGGAAGAACCTTTAAGAAATGAGGGTTAATGGGGAGATTGTAGGTCCTAGGGGACATTTCACCTAGAAGAAATCAAGGCAATTCTCTTTGGATTTTTGACTTAGAGATTATGTGAGAACTTTCATAAAAAGAAAAGGCCTGCTCCTCCCCTCATTTTGGTTTTCTATATTACTATATATTCTTTCTCTCTGCATATGCTCTTACCACTGTAATTCTACCAGGAGGCCTTCATTAGAGCTGAGCAAATGGTTGCATCAAGCTCATAAACCCCTAGCATTGTGTGCTAAATGATCACTTTTCTTTATAAAATACCCAGACTCTAATATTTTATGTCAGTGGAAAAACTGACTTACACGTTAACATATATACTATATTATCCTTATCGGTCTCTGTTCTTTTACCCTAAATTTTTTTTGTGTGAAATATCACTATGCATACTATTTTATGTAAGTTTAGTTTTCAGTATTTTTAGTACTGAACTTTTGGTAACAGTAAGATATTTACAATAGATTAATTTGAAATCATTAAAGACTCCGGTACTCAAAATCAAACTTGAAACTCATATGCAACTCAAAATTTCTTCTCTAGCCTCTGATGCAGCTTGCCTGGAGAGCCCGAAAAACAAAAGTGATTCGATCTGTTCTTTCATTATCCAGGCTTTACCTCATACTTTAGTTGTTTTACTGCTTGTGACTCCAAATAAAAGTTGAGGGTAGGGTCAGGGGAGCCTTAAGTGAATGATGAGTGTGATAATTAGCATTTTTAGGTGCTGGTCCTGGGGCTGAACTCAATGTCTATGTCCCTGAGCCTTTTTCCCCTCAAGCCTAGCACTATATTACTTGATCCAAAGCTCCACTTCCAGTTTTTTGGCTGTTAATTGGCGATAAGTCTCATGGATTTTCCTGGCCATGCAGGTTTTGAACCTTAATCCTCAGATTTCAGCCTCCTGACTAGCTAGGGATACAGACATGAGACACCAGACCCTGTCATTAGTTAGCTTTTCACTGCTGTGGCAAAGTACTTGAGGAAAAACAACTTAAAGGAGGTAACATTTATTTTAGCTCATGGTTTCAGAGATTTCAGACCACAGACACTTGAGTTCATTGCTTCTGGGCTCATTTGTGATGAGGCAAAATATCAGATAGTAAATATAAGGTGGAGCTAGTATCTGATCTTGTGTTGAGCAAGTGGCAGACAGAACAAAACAGGAAGGGGCCAGGAATAACATATACCCGTTACAGGTACTTCCTCCAACTATGTCTGACCTCTTAATGGCCCTATAGTATGAAGTCATCAATGGATTAAACCACTGATGAAATTCGTACCCTCATGATCCAATCATCTTTCAATAGTGTCATCAGCTAGGACCAAGCAATCAACACAAAATCCTTTTGGAGGAACTCTTCATATCAAAACCAAAAAAGAATAAACTTAATTGACTGGTGCTAGTATAATTTAGCTATCATCATTTGTGAGGTAGATACCCAAATACTGCCTCTTCTCATGGTACGCTTTTGTTGCTTATTCAGAAACTAGTCTCATTCCACATCATTCCAATGACCTCCACTTTATATTATCCCCCAAGAAGAGCAATGCACAATTTTAACTTTTTGCTTTGGCTCTTCTCTATACAACTACATAACTTTCTTCTCATGGGATCTTCAGTTTATGCTACATTTACCAGATACACGGAGAAGAAAACATATTTCATTGTAAATCTTCGTCTCTTTCTTTGCTTGCCATTATGCGCACCTTCAGTCAGTATCCTGCTTCAGACTTCTTCAAATAAAAGTCAACTACAACTTTCTATTTTTCCCTAAACATCAGAGTGTACATTATTCAAGGTTCCCTGTGAATACTTCTTTATTCTTCTTTTTTTTTCTTCCATTTTTTTCTTTTTTCTTATTTACTGTCAAAGTGATGTACAGAGAGGTTACAGTTTCATACGTTAGGCATTGGGTACATTTCTTGTACTGTTCGTTACCTCCTCCCTCATTCCCCCCTCCCCCTTACCCTCTCCCCCATAAGTTTTTCAGTTGGTTTACACCAAATGGTTTTGCAAGTTTCTTCTTCTTCTTCTTCTTCTTCTTCTTCTTCTTCTTCTTCTTCTTCTTCTTCTTCTTCTTCTTCTTCTTCTTCCTTCTCCTCCTCCTCTTCGTACTCTCCTCATTTTCCTCTTCCTCCTGCTCCTGCTCCTGCACCTGCTCCTTCTCCTTCTCCTGCTCCTGCTCCCACTCCTGCTCTTGCTTATGCTTCTGTGCTGGTCCTGAAGCTTGAACTCTGGGTCTAGGCTCTTTCCCTGAGTTTCTTTTTTTTTCTTTTTGGCCAGTCCTGGGCCTTGGACTCAGGGCCTGAGCACTGTCCCTGGCTTCTTTTTTGCTCAAGGCTAGCACTCTGCCACTTGAGCCACAGCGCCACTTCTGGCCATTTTCTGTATATGTGGTGCTGAGGAATTGAACCCAGGGCCTCACGTATACGAGGCAAGCACTCTTGCCACTAGGCCATATTCCCAGCCCCTGTCCCTGAGTTTCTTTTGCTCAAGGCTAACATTCTACCACTTGAGCCACAGTTCTACTTCTAGCTTTTACTGAGTAGTTAATTGGTAATAAGAGTCTCATAGACTTTCTAGTCCCTGATTGGGTTACCCTCAGATCTTAGCCTTCTGAGTAGCTAGGATTAAAGGAGTGAGCCATCTGTACAGGGATCCCTGTGAATACTTCTTGCTACGGTAGCAACACAGGTGGACCAGAACATTTATGTAATGTGGCAAGTTTACAGTCTGGGAATAAGATGTCAGTGTCCTCACTTTGAAAGGTTTAATTGGGAACTTAGTTGCTCGGGTTAAGCAGGGCAATCATAGTTCTTTTCTACTCCCCAGAATTTCCTTCAAAAATCCTCTTTGTCCTTTCAATTAATCTCTAGAAATATCTTATATAGGCTGGAGGTGAATGGTGGGGATTAATAATTGAAATACCAGTTTGGCTACTTCTTAGCAAGTCCTGTGGGAATCTCTATAGCATCTCTCTTGAGAATGTAGATTTATTCTTAAAGTTCATGTTGTCAGTCTTAAGGCCTCAGTCAAAACTTTGGGAAAAAACGGTAAAACTTCTATTGACCATTATTTTACATACATATGTAGCAGTGCATATGCATATGTATATACATATATATACACACATATAAATGTGCATGGGTACACATATCTGTGCATGGATACGTATGTGTATAAGGCTTTATGATATATTAGTTTATTTCTGAGCAGTACTATAGAGACCTAGTTAAGATATGGGCTCTAGAATATGCACTAGTTAAGAATATGAAGCTTTATTGTCTGGCTTCAAATCTAGAATTAAACATTTGACATTTTGTGCATCCATTTCTTTATCTGTATGAGCAATATTAGTTTCTATTTCATAGGGTGTTTATGAGGACTAATTATGTATATGTATATGTATATATGTATCTAACATTTAGGTTAGGCTTCCAGCCCTTCTTTTCGCTGATTATGTTAGAGATGGAGTCTTGCAAAATTTTCTGCTTGGACTTTGAACCACGGTCCTCTCAATCTCAGCCTCTTGAATAGCTAGGATTAAAGAAGTGAGGCACTGGCACTGAGGTGCCAGACTTTGAAGTCAGGCCCCACCACGTGAACCCCATTTTAGAATCGAACCCTGAGCCAATCAGATTTGTACCTGTGTGCTAATCTTGCTTGCACAGCTGATTGTTGTAACCTTGTTCTTTGCCTTTATAAGCCCTGTGTAATCACAGCTCGGGGCTTCCTCCTAACCTCCGCTGTGTCGGTGGGTAGGACGAGGCCCGAGTTGGCAGCTCGTTAAATAAAGCCTTGCCTTGCTTTTGCATTTCGGAGTGTCTGAATCTCGGTGGTCTTCTTGGGGGTGGTCTTGCAACTTGGCACAACATTTGGG
The DNA here is from genome assembly GCF_023159225.1 of Perognathus longimembris pacificus. Taxonomy (NCBI): domain Eukaryota; kingdom Metazoa; phylum Chordata; class Mammalia; order Rodentia; family Heteromyidae; genus Perognathus; species Perognathus longimembris. Next base: position 39,144,557 of record NC_063188.1, read on the forward strand.
GTTTCGTCCGGGATAGCCCCAGAGACCCCGAGATCCCAGACTCCGAAGGTAAGAAAACAGCGCTGTTCATTTGTCTTGTCTGTCTGTTTTGCTTTTGCTTATACTTGTAGGGCGCGAGTCAGTTTGGTTTTTGGCCGGAACTGACCAGGAGGGCCTCCTAAACGAGACTCAACCCGCCCACCTTGTACTTGGGTCTGCTCCTTCTGCTTATCTGGCAGGAGGTTGTGGGCCAACTTGGGTCCACTCCTCCTGTACCCTGGCAGGAGGTTGTGGGCCAACTTGGGAGATCTCCAACTCGTAACTCGGGTCCACTCCTTCTGCACCCTTGCAGGAGGTTGTGGGCCAACTCGGGTCCACTCCTTCTTGCAGGAGGTTGTGGGCCAACTCGGGTCCATTCCTTCTGCACCCTTGTAGGAGGTTGTGGGCCAGCTTGGGAGATCTCCAACTCGTAGCTTTTCTTAGGCCTGTGTGTTTTCCTCCTTTTGTATTATCTTGAGGACCTCCATCTAGCCCCCTAGACTTGATCCTAGCTCACTGGAGGGAGAAGGAGATAGCTCAGAACCAAGGTATGGCCCTTAAGAAGGAAAAGTGGATCACCCTGTGCAAGTCAGAATGGTCCACCTTTGAGGAAATTGAGGGAGCTTTGACATAGGGAGGAAGCACGGAGGAGGAAATGTTTCCCGCTCCATGCTCCCCACCCCAGTTAACTCTACAAGAGGAGGACTCTGAGGAAAATGTTTCAGCTGTGCCCTCCGCTCCGGAGGGTCCTGCCCAGTCAACTCAACGGCACCGACAGCCCAGGACACGGACGCATCAGCTCCAAGTCCAAGTCCTGACCCGCAGCCGCCGACGGGGTGGATGTAGGGCCAGCCCAAGCCACCCACAGGTGGCAGGGAGTGACCTCACCATGCTGCGTTGTCATCTCTGTGTTGTTTGTAAGTCTAACAGTCTCTTTTGTGTCAAACCTGCATAGCTCATTGGAAAGATGTACAGGCGATGGTTCACAATCAGAGTGTGAGTGTCCACAGAAAGAACTCTAGGGGGACCCCCACCCAGCCTTCTTAAGCAGAAAATTGTTTGGTGCGCTAAAATGTTTTACTAAGACTAAAAATGTTTTACTAAAACTATCAAGCCCTGGAAAATGAGGCTGGAGAATGCTAAAATCATTTGTTAAAGGTTTTTGTCTTAAAATGTACGGCCGATGCTTATTCAGCGTGCTTTAAGATCTTTTGAAAATGTGTGTGTGCATGTGTGAGTGTGAACATGTTCAAGACTGCAGTATGATGCAAAACTAAGTTTAAATTCAAAGGTTTTCATGCCATGCAGTAACTGGGACTGAAGAAAAAAAAAAGGCTCTTTTGAAACAAGCAGCACGTAAGCAAAGGGCGGCACCTGGTTTCAGATTGCCTGTGAGCTTCAGTTTTTCTGATGCAGATAAAAGCTAAAGTGTTGTGTTAGTGTTAAAAAGGCTTTGGAAATCAAGAATACATTTCTAGATAAGAAATTTGGAAGTAAAATTGTCCTAAATAATTATTGCAAAGTGAGAAAAGGAGAATTATGGCTACCAAGATGTTTAATTGCCATTCCAGCTTCTTTGTAGGTTTTTTTGTAACAGTTTCCAGCAGGCCCACAGAGAAGCACAGGTGATTCCTACAAGTTTGTCAAGATCTAATACTGACCCTTAATAAGTTCCAGGTAAGAGAGCATGCTTAAAAACTACTTCTGTGTGGACCACCTTGTTGCTTATAATTGGAGTAAAGTGGCCCCTTATAAGACTCATTGATCTGAATCTGCGGTTCGAAGCCAGCCCGGGCAAAGAAAGGTCCCTGTGAGAGGCTTGTCTCTAATCAGCCAGCAGAGTGCTGGGAATGGAGTAGTGTGGAGCTCAAAAGTGGTACGGTGCTAGTCTTGAGCTGGGGAGCTGAGGGACAGCACTCAGGCCCTGAGTCCAAGTCGAAAGTCACTCCTCCTGGGACAAAAGTGATGGAGCATCCAGAGGCAGTAAGCCACTGCTTGGATGGCAGAGATGGTGTCAGATCCTAGAGTCACTACTGTTGGCCTTTCAAAAGTTAAAGCCGGGAAGTCCTAGAAGAATAGTTCATAAGCATGCCTTTCCAATGCCCATGTCTGTCTACTGGGCAGGAATTTGCCAGTCATCTGTGATAGTGGTTAGTAAGGGGAAGTTTGTCAAATGAGAGAATAGATTAAAATCTCACCCTCCCCCCCCCCCGCATTTACTCAAAAGCTCTGATTGGCAGTAAGAATTTTAAGTTGATACATCTGTTTAGGAAAGAAAGCTTGTAGACCTGAGATTGTGTTGTGTTCTTATTGAGATCTGTTAAAGGCCTGTCAGCTTGCCAATGCCCCCAATCAACAGATTAACCACGGTGGAGGGGACCCTGGACGGCATCACCACTTGGGTTCATTGCTTCCATGCCAGGCCAGCTGACCCCTTTGCCCTGGATGACAACTACCGTGATGGAACATGGGAGGTCTCCAAGCACCCAACTCAGCCGCTTCGCCTTCGCCTCAAGAAAAGAAAGTTAGACTGAATATTGTTATAATTTTCTTTTTGCCTTCTTTCCTTACTACCCTGGCTAGTGTTGATGTCATTTTGGCAGCTCACTCCAAAGTGAGGTGACCCCCTTATTTTAGGTAGTTTTGAGCTTGCTCAGGAATACGGGTATAGCCACCCGACCCTTAGAGCACAGTTGAGAAGTTTATGTATTATTTTGTTGCTTACATTTGGATACTAAACACTATAGAGCTAATGGTAAGTCTGTATAGCTGAAAGTTAATTTTCAGTTTGCAGCAATCCTGCAGTCCCTTGGAAAAGTAGACTAAGGTTATAGGTTCCTGGCTAGGTAAGGTCAACGCCCCTGAGTCAGCCTGAAGAAATTACAGAAGATGGATGATCTTCACCCATCAGCCCCCCTTTAAAATCAAGGGACCAGAGTTGTTTTTGGGAAGATGAGGCAGGATAAACTAGAGACATGCAGAACAGAGGTACAGAGAATATTCTTGTAAGAAATGGTGACAGGCCCTTTGGTTACTACATTGGGTCCTACTGGCCCATGCCTTACCTCTATATCATCCCCTAGACATGCAAGCCATTGAAATGGACAGAATGGAGCCATGATTGGCTCCCAAGGTACCAAAAAGAAAAAGGGGGAAATGAGGTGCCAGACTTTGAAGTCAGGCCCCACCACGTGAACCCCATTTTAGAATCGAACCCTGAGCCAATCAGATTTGTACCTGTGTGCTAATCTTGCTTGCACAGCTGATTGTTGTAACCTTGTTCTTTGCCTTTATAAGCCCTGTGTAATCACAGCTCGGGGCTTCCTCCTAACCTCCGCTGTGTCGGTGGGTAGGACGAGGCCCGAGTTGGCAGCTCGTTAAATAAAGCCTTGCCTTGCTTTTGCATTTCGGAGTGTCTGAATTTCGGTGGTCTTCTTGGGGGTGGTCTTGCAACTTGGCACAACACACTTGTAACATGAATTAGTATATTAGAATACTATTTAGTATAGTAGTAACTAGTATATGTATGTGCTATTACTTCTATTGTTTTTTCCTTAAAATGTAAATTCCATGTATGAAAGAACTTTTTTGTTTACTGCTGCATTTATAGTTCTGAAAAAAAATTATATAATAGTAAATACCAGTGTCTTAGACTTCTGAATATGACATTGAAACCTTCAGTGTTAATCTATAGGCAAAGAAGTGGGACTTGGGAAGGTTAAGCATGATAACTAGTTTAGTACTTACTTTTTAAATCCTAAATATTCAGGAGTCAAAGATCCAGAGGATTGTAGTTGAAGGCCAGCTCAAGCAGAAAAAAAATTTAAGATTCTTTGTCCAAAGTAAGCAACTGAAAGGAGGGCTGGAAGCATTGCTCCAGTGGTAGAATGTCAGCTTAGCAAGTATGAGGCCCTTGGCTCAAACTCCAATAACAACCCCTGCCCGCCCCCCCCAGAAGAAAGAAGCAAAGAATAACCAGAGAGAAAGGTAAACCAGGAGGCTGTGATGTATCAGAGAAAACATTAGGAGAGGAAACTTAAGGTAAAAGGGTAGAGAAAAGGGTAAAAAAAAAAAAACTAAAGAGGGGTTACAGTTATATATACAAAGTAGTGAGTACATTTCTTATTAAACTTGTTACTCCCTCATTTTTCTCTGTAACACCTCTGTACACCACATTGACAATAAAATTAAATTACAAATAAGAAAGAAAATAAAACTAAAATATAATCATTACATTTTGTCTTGAGGAACCCCATCTTTTGCTATCCTTGTAAGTTAAGTTTATCTTTCTTGAAAAGTGTTCTTAGTAAAATGAATGGCTACTCAGAATAAATCTTTGAAAATATGATTTAAGAGTTTTTAGCTTAGCATTGCCAACCTCCAAAGAACAAATCTGTCTTACACTTACTTAGTCTTGGCCAGAACCTCAAATAGCTTATCCTACATACAATTCAGTATGTTTTTCCCTGACCCCAATTCATCTTCTTGAATCAAACAACAAAATCTTCTGTTTATGTGTACATACATGAAACTTGGAAGAATGCTTTTCTATCTTCCTTTTATCCTTGTTCAAAAGTAAATAGCCAGGTTCTGGTGGCTCAAGCCTGTAATCCTAGCTACTCAGGAAGTTGAGATCTGAGGATCAGTGTTTAAAGCCAGCCCAGGCACTTAAGTGAATTAGACTCATCTCCAATTAAGCACCAAAAAGCTGAAGTGGAGCTGTCTCAAGTAAAAAAGAAGAAGGGAAAGAAAGAAAGAAAGGAAGGAAGGGAGGAAGGAAGGGAAGTGTCGGGGGTTTTTAGCCTCCCGTGCTCTCTTGTCCTGCAGGAGAGACAGGATAGCACACTCCACACGGAGGGGTCCAGGAAGAGGATAAGAGGGCTGACAGACTGCCATCCAGCCTCCCTCTTGACGGAGGACACACAGACAGTTCGGGAGCCAGTCAGCGCTAAGACTTGTTTAATGGCGACAATGAGCTGTTCTTTTTAAGGGGTTGGAGGGCAGCAGAAGGTGAGGGGTACGTGCACCTATGTAGGGGCTGTGTCAGGGTGGAGCTCCGAGGGACCTCCATAAGGGGCGGCCTAATTCTACATCACAGCCCACAAGACCGCCTCCGGGTTCACCACCAGGCGCCATCTTGGCTACACGTGGTCCCAAGGCTGGGAGGTGGGGCCAGCTAGAACAGCCTCTTAATGATGCAAGGCATCAGGGCAGGCATGCCCTACAGGAAGGAAGAAGGAAAAAAGAAAGAAAAGAGAGAAAGAAAAGAAAGGAAAAGGGAAGAAAGATCAGAACAAGGCCCGGTCCCTGAGTTTGAACCCCTAGCCTATCTCCTTCAAAAAATTATAGATAGACTATATAAAGAACTTTTATAATTCAGTACTAAAAAGAGAAACCAAGAAAAATTGGACCAAGGATCAGAATAGACATTTCTTCAAAGAAGATAAACTAATGGCTCATAGGCATGTAAGGAGATGTCTTATATTATTAAGTAGTTATTAGGAAAATGCAACAAGACCATATTTTGCCACTGCTTCCCACTGACTTGGATATCTATAATCAAACGCCTCATAACAATAGGCATTACTGAGGATATAGAGAAATTCTAACCCTTATACAATGCTCTTAGGGATATAAAATGAGACAATCACTTGAGAAAGCAGTCAGATGTTCTGTCAAAAGATAAAGATAAGTTACATGTTGACTTAGATATTCTATTCCTAGATGCATATACAGGTGTTTTTGTAAACAAGGGTTTATAAAACTTCATATATGAGTATTTATTTGAAAATTATTTGTAATAGCCAAAATACCCAAATATCTATTAGCTTGTGAAACACTGAAAACAGCTTGAGTGATTTAAAACAAAATGGAAGAGTAAGGGACATCAGGGTTCTGTGAATGATTGTAATTATCTAGTGTATAAAGCTAAATTCTTTACATGACTTATAAGGCCTCTGCAATTCTAGCCCCTACCATCTATTATGAACTGAATTGTGTGTCTTGAAAGTCATATGTTAAAAATCCTGATCCCCAATACTTCAGAATGTGTCCTAAATTGGAAATGTATCATTGCAAGTGTAATTAGGTACAGTAACATAATTTAGGTTAGACCCTAATATAATTGCTCTCTCTATAAAAAGGAGAACTTTGGATATAGAAACACAGTGTGAAGGTGAAGGTGAAGGAGGACATAACAGTAATACTTCAATAGGCATATAAATACCACGGATTATTGGCAAATCACCACAGCTAGGACAGAGGGATGGAACAGTTTTTTTCTCATGTCTCTCAGGAGGAAGTAACATAGCAAACAGCTTGATGTCCAACTTGTAATCTGCAAAACAGTGACACAAAAAGGTTTTGCTGTCTAAGTCACTCAGTTTGTGACACTTCATTTTAGTAGCCCTAAAGAATTGTACATACACCATATTTTCAGTCTCATCTATCATCACTTTGTTCTTACACTATATGGTTTAGGAGCACACTTTCTTTGTATGTTCTTTGTACATATCAGATGTTTCTAGCCTTTTTGCTTTGAGTGTATGCAATCCTTCTTCCCAGAATGTCTCTTTACCTCTTTCGGTCTATCTCATTCCTACTTATCCTTTAAGATTTAGAGACGCTATTGCTTCTTTTTAGAACACTTGACTGATCTGTTGGGAGCAACAGGCTGTTGTAAGTGGCTTTCCTAATTATTTCCATACATATCCTTATAATAATTTTGTTTGTATACCCACTCAATAAACTAAGTTTAACTAATTAACTAATTTGTTAAACTAAGTTTAACAAATTAAGTGTATTCCCACTCCCCACCCCCACTCAATAAACCAAGAACTCTCTGAGGAAAGGGTTGCTGAAATTTCAGTGCCCGGCACAGTGTTCTCTGTATGTAGTTGATGCTCAGTACCTATCTCTGAATGAATTGCCTTCTTTTGAGCATTTTTTTCTGTCTCCTAATGGCATCTACTAAAATCCTTTGAAATGCTTTCAATACACTCAACTGGGAACATTTGGCACTATACCTGGAGACATTTCTGTTGTTAAAACTGGGGAAATGCTACTGTGGATAGATGCCAAAGATGTTATTCAACATACTACCAGACAGCCCTCCATAAATAAGTTATCCTGTCCAAAATGGCAATGTTGTAGAAGATACCCAGATATTGGCTGAATACAAGATGGAATCTACACCCAACCAGAGATGTAATGAAAATAGAGCTCAATGAAGCTGTCTAGGTAGAATTATATAATTATACCTATGGCTGTATAGAAGGCAATCATAGCCAAGTGAGTGAAGGAATTAGTTAGGGAGAGAATATGTTCATTCTCATTCTGAGAATGTCTGGTTTGCACCCATCAGACAGCAGAAGAGGAATTTATAAAGCAGAGGACATAGGAGTGGGAGGAAAGGGAGAATCTAATATTATAGATACCACAAGAAGTGTTTCAAGAAGGAAAAGGTTAATAGTGTTAAATGTAGGGGAGCAGTCAAGCAAGGCAAAGACGGACAATTCTTATTTTATTATTTATTTATTATTTGTGATGTATTCACCAAGAGGTCATTGGTTCATTTGTCTCCCAGATAGCTAGGGGTTGTGAATTGAATGTGAAGAAAATAAAAATTCCAAACACACCTGCAAAGTATATTTTCTTTCTTTCTTCTCTTTCTTTCTTCTTTTTTTTCTCCAGTCAGTCATAGGGCTTGAACTCGGGGCCTGGGCACTGTCCCTGAGCTCTTCAGCTCAATGCTAGCACTCTATAGAGCCACTTTTGGTTTTCTGGTGGTTAATTGGAGATAAGATCTTATGGTCTTTCCTCCCCAAGCTGGCTTTGAACCATGATCCTCAGATCTCAACTTCCTGAGTCACTAGGATTAAAGGCATGAGCCACTGGTACTTGGCTAAAGTATATTTTCAACCAAATAAGGATCTGGAGAAGGACCCCATGGGATATATGTGTGTGTGTGTGTGTGTGTGTGTGTGTGTGTGTGCACAGAAAGTTGAGCAGGTTTAATTGGTGAGAGATTTTTGCATGCTTAATGGCTTAAGTGAAGGAAGGAGGGAGAGAGAACCAAGAGGTTTGTAATTAGTGGGCAGATACAAACAAACATTTTAAAGTGTATTGATATATGCTTTGTAAAAGTTTTTTTATTTTATTTTTAGGATACCAAAAATAGAGGGGTTATAATTACCTAAGTCAGGCAAAGAATGTTTTTCCTTTTGCATAATGTCACTCCTTTGTTCCCTCTCTAAAAGTGTTTTTAACCAAACAGACACTTCTACTAGCTAGCAACTATGGTATTTGGTGGTCAATTTTTCCTCATTAAATGTTAGTTTTTAAAAACCCACAAAGGTGCTAATGTCATTACTGTATTGATTTGCTCTTCTTTGGATTCCTGTGAATTGAATATTTTGATTAGTTATGTCTTTGAGCCTATGTCCTTTGCCTAAAACATTTCTATTTTATACACATTTTAATTTGCCATACTGAGTCAAATGTCGCAGTCAGAATGATACATATCTTCTAGCAACACAGCTTTGATTCTTTCATTTTCGTAGAAGTTTTTGGCACTTTGACAACTTTTGGCTTAGCTGAGCAGAAGAGGCAGGTGACTTTACAGAGTAAGAGAGTGACCACAGTTGGAAGAAACTGTGGAAGGCTGGGGGTTGGGATGGCGGCAGGGAATGGGGCAGGCAGCTGGCACCTGTAGCATTAAGGCCCCTAAGCTTTCTCTTTTCACTGAGGAAGACATTCTTCCTGTGCCTGAAGATTTGGGCTACCAGCACTCTCTTTTTGTGTTCAGCAGCCCTCTACTAGGGATCCCAGAGCTGTGTACGGCCCCTTTAAGAGTCCAGCTCCTCCCCACTCCAGGGAAAGTTGCAGCTTTTTCCGCCTCTCTAGAGGGTGAAAACGGCCGACTGGCCAAGCGGAGTTATGGTCTTTCCAAAACCGGAGACCCTCCCTCCAATCCTGCATCAGGACTTCTAGTCTTCTCCCACAACCTGTTGCTGGTGACAGGTAGGTCCTCAGCCAAATGCTGTCCCCTCACTCTCGATGTGGGACTTTTGGGGGAGGTCCTGGCCCCTTTTAGCAGCTGACTCGCCCCCACCCCCATCCCCGGGACCAGCCGAGGTCCTAGTCTACCGGTCCTTGCCTCTGTCTGTTTTTCTCTAGCTGACCTGTTCGGTCGGCCCAATTCGCTTCTCCGGACCGCACTCCTGCACCCCTAACGCTTGGACCCGTGTCTGCCCAGGGCTGTCCTTCTTTGCCACTTTTCGTTTATCTCAGGCTTCTTCTGAGCAGTTTCTTCGATTTCCCTTAGTAATGCCTGACCGGTTGCCCCTCGCGCTGCTGTCTCATGGCTGTCATTCCTGTCCAGGAATGTCCCGACTTTTCTTGCCTGCTGGAGCCCCTCTTTGCGCCGGCTTAGCGGGCGAGGGTGGGGCCCAGGTCCTTGCAGACACGTCTTCGCACCTTTTCCTGGGATCTTCTTCCAGCATTCGCCACCGCGCCAGGTCTCTACCCGGGATTGCTTCACACACCAACTTGGCTCTCCAGACATCAGCTTCCATGCTTTCCATGGCCTTGGCTCATTAGCCACAGGTAGAAAGAAAAAAAGCTGGAGGTCCCTTGTAATCCCTAGTCTTGTCTTTCTGTCTGTATGGCTTTCTGCTTGCGGCTGGGGACCTAGCAGGGTGTGGTGGAACTGAACTACTTTATCTTGCTTTCCTTCAAAGCAGGCTATGGGGATTTGCTCTCAGAAAGAGGGTTCATAGAGCCCTCAGAAGGAGCATACTCTCCCTTTGATCCCCTGTGATGATTTGCAAAGTGGTAGAAAAATGTATTCATCGAATTTGTACCATTGGATAAAACGGGGCTACAGTGGTTAAATAACTTGGTTATACATTTGAGTGCCTTCAAAACAAGTTATGTTTTACATTAGCCCACCCTTTCACCCCTCCTTGTACTTTGTGGCTTCAGGATCATAAGACCTAGCATTCCACATTGCTGCTTTTAGCAGGGGTGACCCAAGACCCTGTGCACATTTGTGGTAGAAATTATTCTTCAGTATATCCTGGACCTTCTATTTTTAACTGGCTGCTTTTCTGCTTTTTCCAGATTCCCATCTTCCATCATTGGTAAATCCATGACTATTAAAGGGTTAATCACCTAAAAGGTTTACCCACTATAGAGAGAACAATGTTTAATCCAGACTTAGAGAGTTGTGAAACTGATGCTTTTTTCTTGTGACTGTGTGTGTGTGTGTGTGTGTGTGAGAGAGAGAGAGAGAGAGAGAGACAGAGAGATAGTGTATACTTGCACAAGCACTTGTAGAAATCCTTAGTAGGAAAACTTCACCAGTTTGTCTTGTGAGGCCCTTCTTTGGGTAGCAGATGAACATTTCTGGTAACACAATTTCAGGCACTTTACTCTAGATCAGATGGGGAAATGGAATTTGGAAGCCTGTTTTTGGGGTAATTGACCTATGAGTTTACTATTCTGGGTCTTAAGGCACTTTGTCTACATCTCAATAAAGCCCTTAACACCATTCTTAATTGTTTTCCCACTTGGAAGGTTAGATCCTCTTAAATGTAGGAGCTTAACAAATATTTGTGTTAGGAATTGGTGACATCATACCTTCAAGGGATTGAGGTGTGTTAGTAGGATTGAAGTGCAACTGGCATTACCCTACGGTACTTGAAATCCCATAGTTCAGAGTTTACCTATAAATGTTATTTTTTATTTATTTATTTTTTTGGCCAGTCCTGGGCCTTGGACTCAGGGCCTGAGCACTGTCCCTGGCTTCTTCCCGCTCAAGGCTAGCACTCTGCCACTTGAGCCACAGCGCCGCTTCTGGCCGTTTTCTGTATATGTGGTGCTGGGGAATCGAACCCAGGGCCTCGTGTATCAGAGGCAGGCACTCTTGCCACTAGGCTATATCCCCAGCCCCATATAAATGTTATTTTTTTAATTGCAAAGCATTCACTGATCATCATATTTAAACTTGCCATCCCCCCTGAACATTTTTTATGCCCCTGTCTTACCTCGTTTCATTTTTTCTAGCTTATTGTTTGTTTCCCTCACTCCCAGACATAATCCATATTCATAGAGACTACTGTTTGCTGTAGTTTCTGACTGGTCCTAGGAACCAGTGTCTGGTACCTCACAAGTACTTGTTAAATGAATTAATGACCATTCTAGGAATTGGTACCTTTTTTGTACTCTCCTGTGCCTAAAACTAAGCCTATTCAGTCTGTCACCTTACAGTGTAAGATTGCCCCAGGTCCAGTTCTCACCTGGCTTTCCTTCTGCTGATTTTTGCATTAAGATTGCATGTCTGATGAAAACTTTGACCTACTTGGACATGTTCTCTCTCTCTCTCTCTCTCTCTCTCTCTCTCTCTCTCTCTCTCTCTGTCTCTCTCTCTCTCTCTCACAGTGATCTCAGCAGAAACTTCTAAATTTTAAAAGGGAACATATAAAGATATTATACTCGATGCTTCTTAGAGAGACTGCAGTGGGGAAGGATGCTGTGGATTATCAAATATGCTGAAGTCTTTTGTGAGAGGTTGGAGAACTAGCTCAAAAGAATAGAAGATGCCACAAACCAGGCCTCAAGTCACCATTAGTGTTCTAGGTATGAGGAGGTTATTTAGATTTTGAGCTTTATAGAAAAGCTATAGCTGAGTGCTGTGTGTTAATAGTACTTGACTGGTTTAATACTAGGATTATTCAGAGTGAGGAAACCACTATGAGTCCAAATAAAACAGTTTTATTTTGTTTAATTGTGTTTTTGAAATGTTCAGACAGAGAAAAGAGCTAGGATAATTTTGAAGACCGTCTTGGAAGGAGTTGGCCCTGGGAAAATGGATAAATCTGTGATTTTTACTGTTCAATACATGGCAAGTTTTAAATATTAATTATTTTTATACCCTCTATTTTACTTAACATATAGTTGTAATATGAGAAAATTTCTTTGTGGTATTTCCATATCTGCACAATGTGCACTTTAAACAAATTCACCCCTCCACCGCATTCCTATTCTTCCATTCTACCTTTTAAAAATACCATTCAATCTTCTTTGAAACTCAAGTTTTTGCAAAAACATGCCTAGACTAAGTTTATTTCTCCAAACATTGAATATTGGAATGATCTAGAGCTCAACATATGCACTTCAAAAACATATGCATCCAAAATCTTCTTAAAGGTTCTTATCCAGTTAACATCTATCCAGACATACTGATCATTCTTAAATTTATGGCTGGTCTAAACCTTTTATCTAAGCTACAGCCTCATATTCTTAGTAACCTGTGTGTCACAGTTTCTTTTCTACCAAATAGATTATCTCCACCACAGTACGAATAAATAGGACTTATGATTACCTTTGCCTCCTTAGTCCCTTCTTCTCTTCCATCATCTATCTGGTTACTCAAATCAAGAATTTAGGGTCACCTTTCATTTATTTCTTTTTCTACTCCCATCTTACCATGTTCAATTTTTAAGGAAATCCCACTGACATGACTTTCAAACTGTATCATGTATTCAGTTGCATATCTCCATCTTCTCTGCCTGCCACCGTAAAGCTGCAATAAACATTCTTACACCATGCTCAAGGATATGCACGCGTGTGCGCGCGCACACACACACACACACACATACACACACAATTCTGTGGGATTCTGTGGGATTGCTTTCTAGTAAAAGAATTGTTGATCAGGGAGATGTTGACCAGAGTGCAGTTTCAGTTAGACTAAAGACTTAATGTTTTAGTGATCCACTGTACTACATGGTGACCACAAGTAATAATATATACTGTAAAATTGTTAAGACTGGATTTATTTTTAGCATTCTCACCATAATAAAAATAGAGTTGATGAGGTGATGGCTGTCAGTTAGCTAGGTTGAATCTTTCTACAGTGTACATACAGATCAAAACATTACATTATTACCCATAAATATAATTATGGTCATTTAAAAATAAATAAATGGCCAGGTACTGGGGGTTCCCACATGTAATCTTTGCTACTCAGGAGGCTGAGTGAGGATTAAGGCTCAAAGCTAGTCTAGGACAGAAAGTCCATGCGCCTCTTATCTCCAATTAAGCAGCAAAATGTTGGAAGTAGAGCTGTGGCTCAAGTGGTATAGAGCTACCTTTGAGTAAAATATCTCAGGGACAGAGCCCGGTCCCCTAGTTCAAGCCACAGGAATGGCACAAAAAATAAATTATATATATATATGTACATATATTTATTTTTCAAATAGATTGTCACAAAGAAAACAATAGTTGCTGGTTAGGATATGGGGGAAAGAAGCTCTTATGAATCAGTGATACTCATTATGTTAGAAATGAACTATACAACTTGAGGGGAAGAGGGTCAGGGGGAAAAAGAACTGGGTTAAAATGAGGGAGGAGTTACATTGTTCAAAAAGAAATGTAATCAATACTGGACTTAAGTAGCTGTAACCCCTTTGTACATCACCTTTGCAATAAATATTTTAAGAAAAGAATTGAAGAGGGGGCCTACAGGCTAATTTGAATGATAAAAATATTCAAGTGCTTATAAAAGTCAATAAAATTTATAAAGCTTGTATGATTCTGCTATACCACTTGAGTATATAACTGAAGAAATCTTAGTCAGCATATACCAGAAATATGTGTACACATGTGTTTACAGGAGCACCATTCACCATATCTGGGTGTCCCAACCAGTGAATGGATAAAGAAAATATGATATATGTACCATAAAAAAGAACAAAATTGTGTGATTTGCAGCAACATGGATAGAACTGGAGATGATCCAGTTAAGCAAATACGTTCTTTCATGTAATCTAGGCTTCTAAAAAGAAGTGCATAAAAGTAGAGCAAGACTATTTGGGAAGAGGAAGGGGACTAGTGGTAGTTGGGAGGGTGAATACGAAGGGGCAATGGGAAGTAATATGATCAAAGTACATCACACACACACACACACACACACACGCGGAATTGGTACAGTGTAACTCATTAAAATGTATGAAAAATAACCTAGAAAATTTAAGAAAAAATTGAAGAGATATGACCAAGGTGACCTCCAAGAGGATTTACACTTTCATACTTAGAAGTCCTTTTTTTCTGAGGATGCTTTTCTTATTTCTTTTGTAGTGCTGGAGCTTTATGTATGTTAGGCAGACACTACCACTGAGCTACACTCTACATCAGATTAATCTTTTTTAAAATTTTTGCCAATATAATAGATGTGAAGTTGTATTGAATTATTTTAACTTGTAATTTCTCTGCTCACTCTTGAGGTTGAACATCTTTGTGTGTGTGTTAGGTATTTGCAGTTTTCCTGAGACTTATTTCATATCTTTTGCACACAATTTTGCTTTCTTATGAATTATTTCATTTGCTTATAAGAATGCTATATTTATGAGTGACATTTACGAATTGCACATTATATAGTACAAGTTCTTTTCCTCTAGATCTGGTCTGTCATATGTCATAATTTTGTTCATGATGTTTAACTCTCTTGTAATCAGATAAAATACACTATAAAACATTTTAAAAACATGTTCATTAGATTTGACAATTAGGAGGTCAATGATGACATCAGTTTAGAGGAGAGAAGAAAGATCATAGAGGGTTGGGGAGTGAGGATTGAAAGGTCTCAGAAAGAATATGGCACACATATACTCAGCTGTGATGGGAAAGAGGCAGGACACATGGGGATACTAATAAGCTTTTAATTTTATTTTGCTTTTAAATATAGGAGATGAGTCCATTTATGTGTAAAGGGGATAGTGATTTATGATAAAAGGTCCCTGAGAAAGCTGGTTGCGTTGCAAGGTGGGGAATGAAATGGAGAAAAGACTGCCCAAGAGAAAGAGAAGTAGCACCACCATTGAGAGGGAGAGGGGAAGACTGCTGAAGCTGTGAAGGATGGAGCTGTAGAGAGGATTTTGAAGTTGGTCTTCCCTGACGAGAGTGGTTTGGGGCTGAAATGGTATTTGAGAAGAATAAGAAAAAAGAGTTTTGGGCTGGGAATGTGGCTAGTGGTAGAATGCTTGCCTAGCATTCACGGAGCCCTGGGCTAGATTCCTCAGTACCACATAAACAGAAAAAAAAAAAAGGCCAGAAGTGGCACTTCGGCTCAAGTGGCAGAGTGCTAGCCTTGAGCAAAAAGGAAGCCAGGGACAGTGCTCAGGCCCTGAGTCCAAGCCCAAGGACTGCCAAAAGAAAGAAAGAAAGAAAAAAGATTTCTGTATGATATGTATGATCTACATATGTATATCAAAGAAATGTTCATTGCAATTGCATACATTTTTTGTTTAACCATCTCTCCATAGAACTGTGAAAAGGAAACTAAGTCTTAATAGCTTAAGGTTTTCTCTGCCTCAAGTAAGAGAACACTGTATTCATTCCCTCTGGCAATGCTATAAGCCCAGGTGTAGAAATGGTTTGAGGATTAGTTTAGATGGTTGTGATAGAAATATGAGGAGGCAGGATATTGGAAAGTATTGGCAATGGAAGGGTTGAAATGATGGATCACTATGATTTTCATCTCTGACTGTTTTACGAAGCAGAGCTGACTCCATCTTGACTAGGGAAACATGGTAGGAAATGTTGGGGGGAGTAGAGCTGAGTCCATCTTGATTATTAGGTCAAACTTACCCCAAAATTCTGCTTCTGTAAATGGCTTGCTTAACTTGTTTGTTGCTTGCTCTACCCCCTGTGTCAACCCCCTACATCTGTGCTATGCTTTTACCTTTATAAACCCCAGCTCGAGGACTGCACTGTGTGCCTGGCCAGTCAGCCCATTTTTCACTGTCACAGTCCAGCTCTCGAGTCTGTGATGCATCGGGTCAGTTCGCTTTATGCTTCCCCAAATAAATCCATCTTTTTGTTTGAGACTGTCTCTGAGTGGTGGAGTCTTGGAGGGACATGGAATCTCCTTCCTCAAACCCTGTAACATGACTATCTGAACCTACCTTGAACTTGAGTTATTTTTAAGACATGGAAATTTACTAAGTGTATCTACACTGTTTTTTGTTCACAGCTCTGTCAATTCAGTCATTAAAATTGCTTTAGTATGGGAGTCTTTAAGCTATTGACAGCAACTTATCAGAAAGTATGTATTAGTCTGATGACAGACTGCATATGTTCCAACTTAGGGCCTAAATATTCCTAGACACTATATTGTATCTCTCTATGCATGCACTTGGGTTATAGTGGAGAATGAGATAGACTCTTTTTCTCCCGTGGAGCTCATTTCAGGAGAGGAGGCATGTGTTAAATAATTTATTATATAGTTAAGAGCAATTGTGGTCAGTTCTATGAAGTTTGGTTTTTGTTTTGTGTGTTTTTTTTTGCCAGTATTGGGGCTTGAACTCAGGACCTGAGCACTGTCCCTGGCTTCTTTTTGCTCAAGGCTAGCTCTCTACCACTTGAACCACAGTGCCACTTCTGGTTTTTCCTATGTATGCGGTGCTGAGGAATCAAAACCAGGGCTTCATGTATACAAGGCAAGCACTCTACCACTAGGCCATATTCCCAGCCTCTAAAGTTTGTTTTTTGAAAAATCAATTCATCACATTACTTTTTAACAGTTTTTTTTTTACCAATTTACATTTGCCAGAAATGTTTTATGTACCTTTGACATTCTCCTTTTTAAAAAAATCCTGAATATTGTCTTTAAAATTGCTAAATTGATAAGAAGACATAAAAATAACTTTTGTTTTCAGAAAGGGTGAAGAATTTTCTTTCTTTTTTTTGTGGGTTGTGAGGCTTGAACTCTGCAGGGCCTTAGCCTTTTTGTGCTCTAGGGCTAGCATTCAAACAAGCGCCACTTCTACTTTTTGAGTGGTTAGAGATAAGAATCTTATGGGGACTTTTCAGCCCCAGTTGGCTTCAAATTATGATCCTCAGATCTTAGCCTCCTGAGTAGCTAGGCTTACAGATGTGAGCCACCCACGCCAGGCAGCATTTTGTTTTTTGACATGTATTAGCCATTTGATTTTCTTCCTTTAAGAATTATTTGGAGGTCAAATGGCTCATGCCTGTAATTCCAGTTTCTTCAGAAGTAGCAATCCTGAGAACCATGCTTTCAGACCATCTGGACCAAAAAATTAGAGAAGCCTCACCTCAAATAAGTTGAGCATGGTGTGTATACTTGTCATCCCAGCTACATGGGTGGCACAAGTAGATGGATTTGGGGAAAATGTCACAAGAACTTTTCTAAAAAATAAAGGACAAAGAGATAGGGGTGTGGTTCAAATGGTAGATCATTTGCCTAGCAAGTGTGAGGCTCTTAGTACCACCATACAAAACAGAATCATCTGTTCATTCTTTCCATCTATCTTCCCTTAGCTGTGGGAGTATAAGGTGGAAAGCTATATTGATGAGTTGAGAAATAATTGGGGAGATTAGGAATTTGAGGCAGTGAATGTGAGTAATTCTGGTCCTGAACATCAGAGAGAAATATCAGGGGAGGGGTTGAGGTCCAGGGATTTTTTTATTTTTTATTTTTGGCCAGTCCTGGGCCTTGGACTCAGGGCCTGAGCACTGTCCCTGGCTTCTTCCCGCTCAAGGCTAGCACTCTGCCACTTGAGCCACAGCGCCGCTTCTGGCCGTTTTCTGTATATGTGGTGCTGGGGAATCGAACCTAGGGCCTCGTGTATCCGAGACAGGCACTCTTGCCACTAGGCTATATCCCCAGCCCCAGGGATTTTATTTTTAATTTAGAAGAGTCTTTATTATCTTTAAGGAAATGGAAAGGAGGGAATAATTGATAGAACAAAGTCTTTATAGGGTACAGTCCTTATGCCCAATGGGAGAGGATCCAGAATGAGGTGGAGTATTATTGTGAATGATTATAGATGAAAATGTTTCGAGTTTTGGCAGCAGGAATGTGAAATATGAATTATTTCTTTATAATTTAGGAAGTAAGAGACCAGCCTCATAGTGCAGGAATTGAGATAGCACCAGGATGGGTTCGAGGAAGGTTTGAAATAGTTATTATGGAGAATAAGAGACAAACGAAGACCGGCGAAACATAGCTGTGGTGCCAGGCAATATAGAGTTGAACTTAGTGACCAAGAATTTATGTGGATAATAATCTACCAGAATGATTATTTTCTTCTCTAGATCCCAGAAGTCCCCAGGTGGGCACAAAACAACACAACAGGGCACAGTAAGGTTATTTTTTAAATCTGGCAGTTGTAATGAAATTATGGGTTAATGAGGATATTGACACGAGTATAGTTGAAATGATAGAATCTAAACTGTCTAGGGAAAGAAATGGAGGTAGGAAGGACCTGGCAACGGGGAGCTAGAGGGTAGATGGAACACTACCTTGCATGAGTTCTGTGAATTGATAAAGCCCTGGGGGAAATCACCGAGTAAACTGTCCAGAGGAATGGGGGGGGGGGGTTAAAATCAGAAAGACTATTGAATTAATGATGTCAAAGGTGGAGAAGTTCTGGGTGATAAACTTTTGAGTGTAGCCGAATAATACATCGTATTCATGCCAGATCATTCATTCAACAAATATTGATTGTGTGCATATTATGAGCTAAGCAGTACACTAGGCACTGAAAGTTACAGAAATAGACAAAACAACTTTCTCCCTCCTTCCCCCCCCCAAACTCCACATCACTTCTTACATACATCTTCCAATCTAGTGGGGGAGATAATTCATCTTTAAAATATTTAATTATTTTACTTTACTGTTTGGCTTTTGTGTCTTCCCTGAGGCTTGAACTCAGGGTCTGGGGTCTGTTCCTGAAGATTTTGCTCAAGGCTAGTACTCTACCACTTGAGGGATAATTGGAGAGACATAGGATAAAAAGACAAATGACTACAAAAGCAATACTTGCAAAACTGTTTGGTGTAAACCAACTGAACAACTCATAGGGGGAGAGGGGAAGGGGGAGGGGGGAGGGGGGAATGAGGGAGGAGGTAACAAACAGTACAAGAAATGTATCCAATGCCTAACGAATGAAACTGTAACCGCTCTGTACATCACTTTGACAATAAATAAGAAAAAAAGGAAAACATTTAAAAAAATGTATCACAGACTTTCCTGCCTGGACTGGCTTTGAATCACAGTCCTCAGAACTCAGCATCCTAAGTAGCTAGGATTACTGTCATGAACCACCAATGCCCAGCTTAAATTATTTTAGATAATACTCATTCTGTAGAATAAAAGGATATCCTTATTGCTAGGTTGAATCCTGAATGTGTAGAACTAGTAATACCTAGATCACTGGCAGGGGCTGGTGGTTCATGCCTGTAATACTAGCTACTCAGGATCTGGGATCTGAGGATCATGGTTTAGAGCCATTCCAAGCAGGAAAGTATGTGAGATTCTTAGCTCTAATTACACACCAAAAAGCCAGAAGTGGAGCTATGGCTCAAGTGGTAGAGTGGTAGCCTTGAGCACAAATGCTCAGAGGCAGTGACCATTCCTTGAATTCAAGCTCCAGAATCAGCACACAAAAAATAATACTTAGATCAAATATTTACAAAGATGGAACTAAGAAAGTACTAGACATTTTGAGTGTTTTGTTTTGTCTTAATTTCTAACTTAGTTAGGAAAATTCATACTTTTCCCCTTATAGAGTTTAGCAGGAACTTTTATGCCTATGTCAGTTTGAAGGTATTCTAATATATACTAATCTAATTTGAGAATCTTAGTGGTTTTACTATTTATTGTTTTTTAAGTGCTACACCATTGCTTCTAGCTGTAGACTAGACATTGGCAGTGTGTGTACAAGACTTGTACTGGGATTTGAGGTAATGTGTTAAGTAATTATGGTTGAACAGTTTAGGAGCGAATGAAAGCCTACAGTAAATTAATATATGACATTTCTTCTATATTATTCTTTAATTTATACCTAAATTTTGATGTACATATGCTCATATACATATTTAATATTTTACTTGAAAGAAATTAGTATTTATCTAGTGTCTCGAGGGTCTTTACACTTTTAAATTTGCCTGTCATGTATACAGCTCAATTTAAGTTCAAATTCAAGTTATTTAATTGCATTTAAGGTTTCTGTGGCCATGGCTAGATCACAGTATCCCTAAAATTAAAAAGAAACCAAATGCACGAAATCACAGTTATGTGTGAACATGGACTGGATTAGTCATGAGCCATTCTGATTTCTCATTTAAGGGGATTATGTGGTGATGTGGCATACAAGAAACAATCAGATGTTACTTAGAGTTCAGTTAGAAATCTCTACCACCATATGTGACCCTGACGAAAGAAGTGGGTCTTTGCTGTGGGAGGCATGCCTTATCAAAGCTTGTGATTAAGGAATGTTAGGCTTCTATTTGGTGATGGAATGTATTGAAAAATAACCATGTTAGCTCTTGTTAGACTTTAATAAATTTTTGTGCATAAAACTGGCTTGGATTGTAAAACATTCATTTTTTTTTTTGCAGAGCCAGAAATTGAACTTGGGGTCTTGGGTATGATAGGTAATTGCTCTACCAATGAGCTACAAGCTCATTCTTTTAGCAGGAATCTTTCTTTTTAATAGTGCTGAAGGTCAAACCCAGGACCTTGTGTACTCTAGTTGGATGCTTTATTAACTGGGCTATATCCACAGCCCTTAATTTTTTCCTTTTTTGTAATTGTCGAAGTGATATACAGAAGTGCCACAGTTACATACATAAGGTAGTGAGTACATTTCTTGTCAAACTTGCTACCTCCTCCCTCATTTTTCTTCTACCTTCTCTCCTTCCCAATTCCCCCACAGAAATGATCTTATTACCATTGCTGTTGCATTGGTTCACCTTTTACTCCTTGACGCACCATTTTGATGTTCCCCTTCCCTTCTATAACTCAGATAATCATATATACAATACTCAGGATACGAAAATCAAATACAGTGACAACGGGTGCTTAACACAAGTTCCCATTGTGTATCCTAGTCAGGCTTTGGACTCACAATTTTCTTTTTTTTTTTCTTTCTAAATATGTCATTTTTTCCACTTTTTTTTCAAATTTTTATTATCAAACTGATGTACAGAGAGGTTACAGTTTCATACGTTAGGCATTGGATACATTTCTTGTACTGTTTGTTACCTTGTCCCTCATGCCCCCCCTCCCTCCCCCCCTTTCCCTCCCCCCTAGGTGTTCAGTTCACTTACACCAAACAGTTTTGCAAGTATTGCTTTTGTAGTTGTTTCTCTTTTTTTACCCTGTGTCTCTCAAATTTGGTATTCCCTTTGAATTTCCTACTTCCAATACCAGTAAACACGGTTTCCAATATACTCAGATAAGATTACAGAGATAGTGTAGGTACAACCACAGGAAGGTGATACAAGAACATCATCAATAATAGAAACTACACATACACATAGGACTTTGAAAGTAGTTACAACTGTGATATAACAATTGTTTCCATAACATGGAGTTCATTTCACTTAGCATCATCTTATGTGTTCATAAGGGTATAGCTATTGGGCCTTGTGATGCTCTGCTATGGCTTGCCTAAACCTGTACTAATTATTCCCAATAAGGGAGGCCATAGTGGACTCACAATTTTCTTGCTTCTGCTTCCTAAATGCTGGTGTTACAGGCATGTACCATCACACTTGGTTATTTAGGAATTTAAGATCTTATGAATACTTGGGTTCTTATGAAAAAGGGACTTACACATTAGAAGAGGATGAACTGGTCAGTTTCCCCCCTCAATCTTATGAGGCTCTTGTGGAGGCTGCCCGGGCTCATATGAGAGGAACTTCCGGTGTACATTTTAAAGCAGAAATGTAAATATAATTTTTCCTTCTCTTCCCTCTTTTTTCCCTTTCTTTTTTCCTCCTTCCCCTTTCTCCATTCCCTCCCCTCCAATTCCTCTTCCCCTCCCCTCCCCACCCTTTCCCCTTTCCCTCTCTTCCCTTCCCCGCCCCTTCCCTTCTCTTCCTCTTCTCCCCCTCTCCTCTCTTTTCCTTTCATTATTTTGTTCCCTTTCTTTATCCTTCCTTCCTTCCTTCCTTCCTTCCTTCCTTCCTTCCTTCCTTCCTTCCTTCCTTCCTTCCTTCCTTCTTTCCTCACTCCCTCCTTCCCTCTTTCCCTCCCTTGCTTGCATTACTGATGTTTATGCTCAGTGCTTTGTGCTTTCTAAGCAGGTGCTCTTCTGACAGAGCCTTACCTCCAAACTCCTACACCGTTTTTTGCTTATTATTTTCAGATATTTTTATTTTTCAGATATTTATTATTCAGATATTTTTCTGAGTTCCTACTCCGGCATTGCCCATGTATGTGTGCTACCACATCCAACTCTTTGTTGAGAAGGGGTCTCATGACACTATTCTTCCAATTTCAGTCTCTCAGGTAGCTAGGATTATAGTGCCTAACTGTAATTTTCCTTAATATATAGTTTTCCTATTGCTAGATGGGACATTTGTACTCATGATATCATTTTTATGATATTTTTACTTCTACAGCTCCTTATTTTTGGAGATCTACCTTCTAGCACTGGTGGTGCCTAGAGGTTTAAGAGTCATAGAGTTACTGAGGAGTAGAACAAAGTACATGATGCAATCATGAAAATAAGAAAACATTTCCACATATTCCAAACAGCCACTTTATAGAAATAACACATAGATCCTGATATCCGCTTCCCTTTAGGACTTTAGAGAAGTATATGCTGTTTGATGTGGGAATTTCCTCAAACCATTTTTGAACAGATATTGATGATACTAAGAGGTAACTATGCAGATTCCATCTGGCTGAAATTGTTTCCACATGTGACTGTAATTCTTTTTTGTTTGTTTGGTTTTATTTGGCAATACTGCTGGTGATATTAGGGTTTTAATTCAGGGATCTGCACTGGCTAGACAGATGCTCTACCACTTGAGCCACATTCTCAGGCCCCTGCATATGAGTCCAAGAACTAAGGAAATAGTATTTTAGTAACTTTTGTCCTTCCACCACCAGCATTGTCCTGCTAACCTTTAGAAGAGATGTCCTGGATAAAGAGAATGGGGCCTTTTCGGTAGGAAAGAATGGGGCCTTTTCAGAGAAGAGGCTCCTGGACTGATAAACATTGATTTCTTAGTAGCTAAGGACTTGAAAAAGAAATACCTCAAGTCTAGATGCTAGTGGTAGCCATGCCTATAATCCTAACTACTCAGGATGATGAAATGAAGGATCATAGTTTGAACCTAGCTCAAGCAGAAAGTCCCATGAGACACTTATATTCAATTAACTAGCAAAAAGCGTTAGGTGGAGTTGTGGCTCAACTAGTAGAGTGCTATAGCTTTGAGTGAAAAAGCTAAGCAAGAATACAAGGCCCTGAATTCAAGTTCCCCACCCCATATGGTAAACAAAAAAAACTTCTTAGAGAAATAAAAGATGCATGCTTTTTCTTACATATAGATATTAGACCTAAAATACAATCATATGTGTAAACATGAATAAACTTTGACCTAAAATGAAAGAAAACACATAAAGAGTCATATGCATATATACATGATCAAAATGACTAACATACAGTACTATATATGGAGTGGATTCCCATGATAGTCTTTGAATATCACCACCATTGTCACCATTATCCTATTTAGTTGGTACACATCAAAAAAGGAATTAAAACTTAAAAATGACTTAGTGCATGTAAACCCCATTTTTCTAGAGTCTATTTTGAGAGGGATTTTTTTTTGGAGGCTGCCAAAACATTAGTACAAAACTAGTACAGGCCTGGTGCTGGTGGCTCATGTCTGTAATCCTAGACACTCAGGAGGCTGAGATCTGGGGATCTTGGTTTGAAGGCAGTCCAGGCAGGAAAGTTCAGGAGACTCTTATTTCTAATTAACCACCCAAAAGTTGAAAGTAGAGCTGTTGCTCAAGTGATAAAGCACTAGTCTGGAGCAAATAAGCTTAGGGACATTGCCCAGGCTCTGAGTTTAAGCCCCAGGACTAGCACATACACATAAACACAAATCAGAATCTTGAAAAATTATTAGCTAGTTGTAAATTTCCTAATGTTAAGAAAAAATACAGCTATGTACTCATAATTGTTTTGGTTTTATTCCCTTTAAGTAGATACACAATGCTATCATAATTTTTTGAGAATAGATCCAGTGAGGGCAGCCTGGGACATATTATATGGGTCATGGATGTGCTCTGTGGAAGGGCTGGCTTGTCGAGGTCTGGACCTCAGTCGATCACTGGGAATCTTTTTTGCCCTTTGTTTTTCAAGCCTCTATTTGGATTCTCTTTGTCTTCATTTCTGATTTTCTTTTCATGTGTTCTATTTTTTTAATTTATGCTATTTTGTTATGTTTTATGTATCTTTGTAAGTCACTTTAAATCCTGTCTGGAACAGTGGATAAATAAATATCATTTAAACTGATCATATCTAATTACTAACATGTGTTTAATATTTATGCCTGTCAGCCTACCTCCATGCAGAGAGGTAAAGTGACTTTCCATCTGGGTAGAGAATACTGATTAGATTTCTCAGATTTCATAGAAAGATGTCAAAACAGCCATATGCTCACATATTTTCCAAAGCATATGGTTAATAGTGATTAACACTAAATGGCTACCAGTACCAGTACTGGGTACTTACTCTAGGCTAGGCACTAGGCTATGCATTTTAGATATGATGTATACTTAATTCCCACAGGTAAGAATTCTTATAATTGCTACTTTTACAAATGGAGAAGCTAAGTCTCAAACAGGTTAAATAACATGTCCAAAATTCATACAGCTTAAAATGTAATGAAGCTGCAATTTTAACCCAGGTAGCCTGCCCCAGAACAGTATTTTAAAGCACTAATCTGTGCTCTACTGCCCTTAATTAGAAATCTAGTACATCAGTACTCCAGGTCCTAGAAGAAGAGGCTGTTCCTGTGTTATAGAACATTCACAGGTCCTGCAGATTTTACCTCAGTGCTGTGTTTGCAGTATGCCCATTTTCCTCTCTAACTGCTGACCTCTACCCTTGGCTCTTGTCATTTTGCCCTTGATTTATGCTACTTATTTCTCAAGTTCATATTCTGCAGAACCATCAGAGTGCTCTAACAAGTCTTTGCCTTACCTAAAGCTCTTTAGTAGTGTTGTCAAAAGCTAATCAATTATGTTTCTGAGCATCACATATCAAGATCCCCTAACTTACCCATCCTTTCTATATTGTCCCTTTCAATTTACCACCCAGTATCACTGCACTGCTTGCTTGTACCACATTGCTTTATTCCTCCATGCTTTCATAAATGCTATGCACACTTCTTGGACAGTATTCTTTAAAAAGAAAACGATTGCACATTAGTTTATATTCAGTTCATGAGCTCTTGATGGATATCCTATTTCTATTTCCCCAGAATGCATTAGGTGTCTCGCTTATGTATTCTCATAGAATTCCATGCTTGCACTCTTTTGACTTTTTTGTTGTTATTCTTTCTGTTTTTTGTCAGTCATGGGGCTTGAACTCTGGGCCTAGGCCTCTTCAGCTCAAGGCTAGTGCTTTACCCCTTTAGCCACAGTAACACTTCAGGTTTTCTGGTGATTAATTGGAGATAAGAATTTTACGGCCTTTCGTACCTGGCCTGGCTTTGAACTGTGGTCCTTAAATCTCAGCCTCCTCAGTAGCTAGGATTACATGCACAAGCCACCAGAGCCCAGCTATTCTTTTGGTTTTAATGATTAATGTTTAAGTATTTCCTTCTGTAGTCAGTGAGCCCTTTGTGGGCATAGACTATTTTGCATTATCTTTTTTGGGAGGGTGCCGGTCCTGGGGCTTGAACTCAGGGCCTGGGAAATGTCTATGAGCTTTGTTGATCAAAGTTATCACTTTACCATGTGAGCCATAGCTCCACTTCTGGATTTTTTTGTGCTTAAATTGAGATAAGAGTCTCATGAACTTTGTTTCCCTGGCTGGCTTCAAACTGTGATCATCAGATCTCAGCCTCCTGAATAGCTAGGATTATAGGCCTGAACCACTAGTATGTAGATTTATAAAGGAGTTACCTGTTTTTTTTTTTTTCACTAAAGCAGTTTGTGAATATAAGATATCTTGGTCAATATTATCCCTTTCAAAATTCTCACCCATTCTTTCCTTACCACCTCTTCCCCCCCTCTTTTTAATTTTGTAGGACATATATTAATTTCTTCACTACATTCTCCCTCTCTTCTTCTCTTCATTTGTCCACCACTTTCCCCTTAACAGCACCCCACCCCATTCAAAGTACCTGTTTCCTGGGGATTATTTTGTTGAACTTATTCTTTATTTTATACTTAGCCAGCTATTATAGGCCTTAGCACTTAGTTGGTCCTCCTAACTAGTGAGCATTCCATAGTAAACAGTACAGAATACAGAGGTTCATTTCAGGGAACAAAATAGAAGTAACACGGACATCCAGAGATTACTACTAGGACAACAGAGGCAGGTCTCAAGAGGAATCAAAATTTTGAAGTTACCAGAGGTAAGCATAGGGAAAATACTTGAAGATATAGACATAGTCAATCACTTCATAAATAGGACTCCATAGTTTAGGAAATAAGAATATTGACAAATTAAATCACACCAAATTAAAAAGTTGTGGTATAATAAAGGAAACAAATACCAGTGAGGAGAGACAACCTACATAATGGTAGAAAATCTTTGCCAGCTATCCATCTGAAAAGGGACTCATATCTGGAATATATAAAGAACTTCCCTCCCTCCCCCCTCTCCTTCTCTCCTTTCCCTTTTCCCCTTCCCCTTCCTCTCCTCCTCCCCTCTCTTCCCTTCATGAATACCCTTCTTCAGCTTCTCAAGTGCCAAGTAGAAGCAAGCTTTCTCTCTCTGGAGTTTTCTTTTCCCCTTCAAATTCCATAGATTCACCATATACCTTGGACTTGGTTTTAGTTTTTCATGCTGTAAAACCAACTTTCTCTTATCTAAAGCTTACTAAATTCAACCCAGACATATAATAGGTATTTATTATAATAGCATTTTAGACTAGTCTGCTTCAGATATTGTCAGTATCTTGGTGACAATAGAATCTACTCTGGAATGTGTCTTGAGGTAGCACAAATCCTTAGCTTGTTGCATTACCTGCCTCAGAGCAACCACATTACAATCAGCAGAATGACTTATTCTCCCCTAATTAACAAATATATGTGCATGTAAAAAGAACCATCAAAACATGGCGGTTTTGTAAAAATGGTTTTCAAGTCTCCTTTAAGCTAAGAGATTTTAGATTATTTTGATTACTTATTTTGATTATTTATTGTTATTCAAAGTTTTAATTACTCCTAAGTAAACACCTATTCATAAACTATACATGTACATTTATCATTGCAGTAATAGTATATTATAAAACATGTACAAGAGTAGAAAGAGAAGAGTGAAAAATGAATGTAGTTTAAAATTAATTTTAATATATGGTAGTGGCTTAATAGTTAATAAGTATGCTTTAAACAAAAATTTTGATATATACTACAGTTACTTGAAAATTTAATTCTGATTTTTCTTTATTTTTGTTTGCATGTATGTGATGGGACTGTGGTTAGAATGCAGCTTTGTTGCTTATGGCCGATAATTTCCCACTTAAACCATATCTCTGTGCTTGGCTTTTTGTTAGTTAATTACAAATGGAATCTTGTGGACTTTTCTGCCTGGACTGGCTTCAAACAATAGGACTCAGCCTTCTGAGAAGTTAGAAATTATAGGCATGATCCACTGGTATCCACTTGCTTAATGACTATTCACAAAATGTATCTGAAAATGAAAAGAAATGCATTGTTGGATGTACTTACTAATCATATTCACATTATAGTTCCAGGCATCATCTGTACAAATGTTTTGTTGCTATTCGATTATTTCTACTCAGCATATTCTGTACTTTCCAATTTTAACCAATTGTTTAAAACTCACGGAAAATGTAAGTTTGGGAGCATTACAAAGCAAAGCACATATTTTAGACAATAAAATTGTATTTGAAATATTTTAAATCCATTTTCTATTATTCTTTACTTAAAGTCTTGAGTAGTCCAAAGGTGCAATTTCTGTGAACAATGAATGAACTGTTTAACAAAGTGAATATCAAGAAGTAGAGACCTATGGTGGGGGGTGGGTAGAGACAAGGAGGAGTGCACATGAATGGAGGGAGGAAGGGTGAGCAAATGCAGTCATTATATTCAATTGTATTATGTAAAAATTGAACTACGTGACTTGAGGGTAGAGATAGGGGAAATGGGATGACATTGATCAAGATGCATTGTACTCATAACTTGACTTATGGAATTGAAATCTCTTTGTACAACTATTTAATAATAAAAAGATTAAAAAACAAATTATCATCAATAGCAAAAAAAACCTTGACTTTTTTTCTGTTTTGTTTCAAGTCTTCTAGGGCCTTATATATGTATTCTAGAATTGTGTGTGTGTGTGTGTGTGTGTGTGTGTGTGTGTGTATTTATTTATACGTTTGCCTGGGACAGAGCCTGGGCACTGTCCCTTAGGTTTTGTGCTCAAGGCCAGTACTCTACCTTGAACCACAGTTCCACTTCTAGCTTTTTGGTGCTTTATGAAAGCTAAACATCTGGTCTTTCCTGACTAACCTAACCTTGGAAATCCCAGTCTCCAGAGCTGAGCTAAATACATTATAAGTTATCCAATCTCTAGTGTTCTGTTATAGCATACTACCAGAGATTTCTTTGTTGTTACTTGTTATCTTTCCTTACTGTCTCTTTCTATATTACTGCCACTGCCCAATCACTGATCTGTTTTTGCCATTGGAGATTAATTTGCATGTTCTTAGAGTTTACTTAAATAAAATCATGCAGTGTATGCAAACTTTTGTCTAACTTCGTTTAATCAGCGTGATTATCTTGAGAGTCACCATTCATTTATAAGGCTGAATATTTATTATCTATGCAAGAGAAATCATGTAGTAGATGTTTGTTTACTCATTTACCTCAATAGACATTTGTGTTATTTCTAGGTTTTGGCAATTATGAATAATGCTGTTGTTAACATTTACATACAAATAGCTTCATTGGCATGTATGTTTAGCTTTTCTTGGGAAAATATATGAAAGTGGAAAGCCTAGCTTAAATAGTATATGTATGTTTATGTTTTTAAGGATTTACTAAGCTGTTTCCTATTGTGCTTCTTCCACTTTCCATTCCATATCTTTTCCATGTTGCTACAGTTCATGAGCATACCAGTTAGTTCAAATTCTTGCTAATATTTTACTTTTTAACCATTTTGATTTCAGTTTGTATTTTCTAGTGGTTAAAGATATTGAACATGTTTTAGTTTTCTCATCTTCTATTTGTGTATCTTCTTCAATTTGTCCATATCTAATTAATTTCAAATCTAGGTTTTTTTATGTCAAGACTGTTGCTTGAATTCAGATCCTGGGCACTGTCCTTTAGTTTTTTGCTCCAGGCTAGCACTCTATCACTTAAGCCATAGCTTCACTTGCAGAATTTTTACATTTAATTGGAGATAAGAGTCTTGAGGACTTTTTTGCATGGGCTGGCTTCAAACTGTGATCCTCAGATCTTAGCCTCCTGAGTAGCTGGGATACAGTTTGAGCCACCAGCACCTCGCTGTGAGAGTTCTTATGAACTACTGTCTGCAGGCAATTTCTTTGAATACATGATTTCTCTTTTATTCATTATCATTACATTTACAATAGCCAAAATTTAAGTTTGATGAGGTTTAATATATCAAGTTCTGTTTCATATATTAGGTTTCATATACAAATCTTTGCATTTTGTTGCATATGGATGTGTAGTTTTTCTAGTGCTACTGGTTGAAAATACTATAATTTCTCCATTAAACCCTCTTGCATCTTCATTAAACAATAAAGTGACTCTATAAAATAATTTATCTTTGTACTTTGTTCTGTTCTAGTGATTAATTTCCACTTTTATTTGTCTGAGAAAGTATTTCACATCAATTTGAATGTTATTTTGAGTGTGGGTTTTATATTGATGGAATATATTTTCCATTCAATAGTGTGTTCACTGTCTTTACACTTAATTTGTTTTAAATAATGCATTTGCTTTCATCATTATCTTTGTTCATCTGTATGTAATATGTCTCCACCTCCTGCTCTTTTATCAGTTTTCTCAGTATTTCTGGTTTTCAGTGATTTGAGTATGTTGTACCATGTGGTATAGTTTTTTGGGGGGGTTACAAATGTTTTTATTTTTTAATAATTACTTATTTATTGTCAAAGTGATGTACAGAGGGGTTACAGTTTTATACGTAAGGCAATGGGTACATTTCTTGTACAATTTGTTACCTCCTCCCTCATTTACCCCCTCCCTCCTGCCCTTTTCCCTCTCCCCCCATGAGTTGTTCAGTTGGTTTACACCAAATGTTTTTGTATTACTTTTGGAATCGTTTGTCTTTTTATCCTTTGTTTCTCGATTTGTGCTCAGAGTTCATTGAACTTGTTGGGTTTGTAGCATTTATCAAATTAGGGCATCATTTCTTCCAATATTTTTTTTTCAGTGTCCCCAGTTCCTTTGATGATTTCAATTACATTTAGCAGCTTGAAGTTATACCATAGCTCATATATCTCTGGTCTTCTTTAAAGTCTTGTTTTATTCTATGCTTCATTTGTGATAACTTCTGTTACTCTATCTTCAAGTTCATTAATCTTTTCAACTATAATGTCTAGTATGTTGTTAGTGGCATCTGCTATATTTTTCATGTTAGACATGTTTTGATCTTTAGGTTTGAATTCAGACTTTTGTTTTATATCTTGCATATCTTTATCTAATTTTTGAACATATGAAATTTGATTGTAACTAATCTAGTGACTTCGATCATTTGAATAGATATGTTGGTTGATTATTTTATATTGCATTTTCTCATTATTATGGATTGTATTTTCCTGTATTTTGGAGCATGTCTGTTAACTTTTAGTGGGTACCAGATATTGTGAATTTTACCTTGTTGGAGGCTGCAGATTTTTGTATTACTCTAACTATTCTTGAATTCTGTTCTGGGACGCACTTTGGAAACACATTGGCCCTTTGGGGTTTCTCTGTTTAGATTTGGTAGGTTGAAACAGGGTACTACATAGTCTAGATTTAATTATTTCCCATAACTGAGGTAAGACTCTTAGTACTCATGCCAGCACATTAACAAATCATGAGGTTTTCTACTTTGGCTGGTGGGAGTAAGTTCTATTCCTGGCCCTATGTGAGTGGTAGCTATCATTCTTTTGAATTCTTTCAGATGTTGTTTTTCTAATCCCTCGTCCTGGAAAAGTTTCCTAACAGATATTTCATACTGATCAGTCCTTTACTACATACTTAATAGAGACCTTATACAGATTTCCTTAGACCACCTATATGCAGTTATATTAAAAAGTTCAGCAGGGGGCTGGGAATATGGCCTAGTGGCAAGAGTGCTTGCCTCCTGTACATGAAGCCCAGGGTTCGATTCCCCAGCACCACATATACAGAAAATGGCCAGAAGTGGTGCTGTGGCTCAAGTGGCAGAGTGCTAGCCTTGAGCAAAAAGAAGCCAGGGACAGTGCTCAGGCCCTGAGTCCAAGGCCCAGGACTGGCAAAAAAAAAAAAGTTCAGCAGGGGGGCTGCAGATATGGCCTAGTGGCAAGAGAGCTTGCCTCGTATACATGAGGCCCTGGGTTCAATTCCCCAGCACCACATATACAGAAAACGGCCAGAAGTGGCGCTGTGGCTCAAGTGGCAGAGTGCTAGCCTTGAGCAAAAGGAAGCCAGGGACAGTGCTCAGGCCCTGAGTTCAAGGCCCAGGACTGGCCACAAAAAAAAAAAGTTCAGCAGGCTATCTCTGGATTTTTCATTCCAGTACCATAGCCTAAAAACTCAAGGCAGTGATCTGGGAAAAATCATAAGACCAATCTCATTTGTTCCTCACATTTCTATCTCATAGTGCTGGTATTTGGTGTCTTGAAAGCCAATGCTCTATGTATCATGTCAATTTGCTGTTATTGTGTTGGCACAGTAGAAATTCTTTGTTATTGTTGTTGTTGTTGGTGGTGGTAGTGGTGATGGCTCTGGACCTGGGTGCTGTCCTTGAGCTCTTCTGCTCAAGTCTAACACTCTGACACTTGGAGCCACAGTGCCCCCTCTTGTTTTCTGGTAGTTAATTGGAGATAAGAGCCTCATTGACTCTCCTGCCTGAGCTGGCTTTGAACTGTGATTCTTAGCCTCCTGAGATTCTCAGTAGGATTACAGGTGTGTGCCACTAGTGCGTGGCAAGAAATTAATTTTTTGTTACTTAATCTTTGGCAAAATCAGAAGTCCTCTGACATTTTTACTACAAAGTTATAACCAATTATAATTTGTAGCCCAATTCTCATTCTTTTGTTTTGTTTTGTTTTTGGCCAGTCCTGGGGCTTGGACTCAGGGCCTGAGCACTGTCCCTGGCTTCTTTTTGCTCAAGGCTAGCACTCTGCCACTTGAGCCACAGCGCCACTTCTGGCCGTTTTCTGTATATGTGGTGCTGGGGCCTCATGTATACGAGGCAAGCCCTCTTGCCACTAGGCCATATCCCCAGCCCCCAATTCTCATTCTTGTTTTTCACTCAGGTAGACACTATTATAATTCCTTGTTTAACAGAACTAAATCAGTTCTAAGTAACTGCTTAAATATATACAGAATCTGACAGAATTTAGCAGTGTAAATCTAATCACTAATCAGTTTCTGTGTACAACATATGATCATTTGCTTAATAAAAATAGTTTGTGTCAGGGCTTCTTAGTTAAACTAACATCCTTTGAAAGACTCTAGTGTACTTTTTTATGTTCAATATTGTCTACATTTTACCCAAATTCTTTATTAATCTATGTGTAAACAGCAGAATAATTGTATCATAACATTTTGGTGAAACACGATTGAAAATCCATTAGAATATATACCTGAAACTATCATATAATTTACTATTTATAAGTTTATAGGAGTAATTGAATAACATCATTGTTTTCTGGGCCAATGCCCAAGGCCATAATAAGTAGCAGAACTAAAATTTGCAGCTAACTCTACATTATACTCCTATGTTCATTATTCCACCTCTACTTTGTATTAATATGTTCATTATCCCATACTTTCTCTTTTAATTTTCAAAACTGAACTTTGTTATTAGAGGCAAATCTTTCCATCTCTTCTTGGAAACCAACTATGTTAACGTCTGGCTGTACCTGAAGTCCACTCAATGATCCTGTAGCTCCTGTAGCTCTGTGGTTTAATGTAGTTGTTGCTTTACCAGTTGTGACATGCTCTTATGTGAAGATCATGTGCTGCATTTCAGGTTTAGTGAAATCTCTGGACACTGGTGGTTCACACTTGTATTCCTAGCTATTCAGAAGGCTGAGATCTGAGGATTGCAGTTTGAAGCCAGCCTGGGCAGGAAAGTCTATGAGCCTCTTAACTCCAATTAACCATTAGAAAACCTGAAGTGGAACTGTGGCTCAAATGGTGGAGCACTTGCCTTGAGTAAATCGTAAGGACAGTCCCCATGCCCTTAGTTCAAACCCTATGGCCTATGTAAGTAAATAAAGGAAGAAAGAAAGAAAAAGAGATGTTAACATTGATTCAATTGACTATTATCCTATTTTTACTGATTTTCTTTTTGTAATTATGCCTCTATTATTTTTTCTGAGTTCAAGTTTTCAAAATGTGGTGTACTACTGTCTACTATCAAAAGGTATCGCTTGTTGGGTGCTGATGTCTCACACATGTAATCCTAGTTACTCAGGAGGTTGAGACCTAAGGATACTGGTTTGAAGCCAGCCTGGGCAAGAAAGTCCTGGTAAGATGCTTATCTTCAGTTAATCACAAAAGAAGCTGGAAGTAGCACTGGGGCTCAAGTGGTAGAGTGCTAGCCTTCAGCAAAAGGAGCTCAGGGAAAGCAAACAGGCCCAGAGTTCAAGCACTAGGACCGGCATAAACACACATACACACACACAGACACACACAGACACACACAGACACACACACACACACACACACACAAAAGATGTCACTTAACTCAGCAGTGATGGTGGTTAGACAAAAGGCAGATTTGTTTGCTAAGGCGTTATAGGTGCATTTAGTTCTTAAGACATGATGTTTGACCTGAAATTTATTTTTTAGCAAATATAGTAATAACATTCAATGTACATATGTGAAAATGGAACCGACTAACATGGTGTGTGGGGGTTGGGACAAATGGGGAGAAAACAATGGAAGAGGTGACATTGAACTCATAAACTGGCATGGTAAATCGAAATTCCTCTGTACAACTCCTTAATGATAGTAATTTTATAAAACAGGAGTAGTAAAGCAAAGCTCTGTTTCTTCAACTGGAATTTCTTGACCTCCCTTCCCAGAACCTTCTTCCTTCTGCACTCCCTCCCCCATCCCCCAAAGAGTCAAGATGGTGCTTTGTGATGTATTAACATCTCTCTGGCCAGGGATTGGCTGGCTGACTTAACAAAGACTAGGGCGTTGGTCACCCTGTCATGATAGGCATATATCTGAGCCTCCTGAGGCCTGGAGGTCAGACTGCTCCAGGCAGCAATGAAGAAAGGATGGTGGGAGCTTTGCTTACCCGGAACAAACCCACTGATGCTGCCCAAGAAGGTACTTCACATAGGAAAGGGGAATTGAATAAATGCAGGAAAAACAACAGGAAGACTCTTCCTGAACGTGTATCTAAAGGAAAGGTGAGGTGACCCACCCAAGATCTTCCCTTGATCTCATTGCTCTTTTTTCCCAAACCTCCCGTGTCTTCCACCTATACAAAATGTCCCCAGACCTGATTGCTTCCTGTGAATTCCCTATTCCCATCTCCCCCTTCCACCCTCTTCTTTCCAACAAGCGCCCTTCCAAGAACTCCCACTTGTTATTCTAGATCCAGAGATTTAGAAAGAAGGGTGCCAGGCGCAGCGGATGGCTGGGCCGCCAGCCAGATGGACAGCAGGGCGGACAGCAGGGCAAGTGGAACCAAAAGGGTTCAAGCAGATCAGGTTTCTACTCACTCCCAAGAAAGGGACAAGATCAGCACCATACTGTGGTCAGCTCCCTAATAAGCAGCTGCGTAAACATATGCCAGTGAAGGGCCGGAAGAACAAGAAATGTCCACCACATGCAATGTCCAAGTAGGCAGCCACTAATGTGAGTACCAGGCCGGGGACTAACCTTGGGACCATGCTTGAGGTCTCTATAGCCCTGACCGCTGGCAGGTGGTCTGCTGTGTGCCAGCACATGTTATTCTAATGGGGACAGGATAATGGAAATAAAAATCCATCCAGATGCCCCCACATGTGTTTTTGTGTGCTCTGTGATGGTGGGGAGGGAGAAGGAAGGAAAGGGGAGAAAGGGTGAATGGGAAGGGAGGGATGTGAGTCCTCTGGGGGGTGGCTGTCCAATCGACAGCTGCACAGTGAACCAGATATGGAGGAATAGGAGATGAGAAGGAAGAGGACTTTAGCATTTCACCCCATAGAAAGAAAGGATGCCCCCCCCCTCTCTCTCTCTCTGTGTGTGTGTGTGTGTGTGTGTAGGGAGATCCAGGTGAGCAAAGCTATTAGAGGTGTGGTAGTTCCCCTCCCCAAATGGGGGAAAATATGATTAAAACACTGTATATAAATGTGAAATACAATGGTGAAACATAAAGAACAGGTTCTGTCTGGGATGTGGGCACTAGTGGAATGGAGAGGACAAACAGAGAGGTTAAAGGAGGGTGACTATGATCTGAATACTTTATGTACATGCATGAAAATGGAACAGCTAAACCTGGTGAGGTTGGTTTGTGTAGGGGTAAGGGGAGGAGGGAAGAGGGAAACTGAAAGGGGGAGATCCTGATTAAGGCACATTGTCTGCATATATGGACATGTCACAATGAGCAGCAAATGTTCTGTTTATGGTGGTGGCATGTGGGTGGTGAGTATGTGAGGGGAGATGCAATGAGTGTGGTGATATCCCTCCATGAAACAGCACACAAAGTAATTGCCCCAGGACACCTGCCTCATAGTAGTTTGTTGCCTCCAACCTGGTGAGGTAAGGAACTAAAGGTACTAAAGACTCAGAATGTTTTGTGAGAGGATGGGTGAAGATCAGAGGAAGGAGGACAGACAGAGAGGAAAGTTGGACAAAAACAGTCTTAATATTCAGCCATGTAATTTGAGTGTATGGATGGGGTTGGGACAGATGGGGGAGAATAATGGAAGGGGTAACATTGATCAAGATACATTGTACTCAAAAACTGACATGAAACTTCTTTGTATACTACTTAAATATACTAAAAGGAATTAAAAAGAAGCATCTTTAAAACTTTTAGAAATAATTAAAATTATCATTAATTTCTTATTTAGTTGCCTTGGAGTCAAAGACGGGTCTATGTGAAAATTCATTTTAAGGAATAATATGTTGAGACTTGCATCACAGTCTTATTCATGGTCAGGTCTTGTAGTAAATATTGCGTGTGTGCTGGAATTGTAGACATGATTCTCATTTATATAATGGGGGCAATAGCCACTTACTCTTGGTGTGTTGAAAGTCACATGACTTAATACTTTTTATGTAAAGTTTGTTTGGCATATGGGATGTTCTCAGTAAGTTGTTCTGGTGTGCTGACAATGTTATTGATGATCATTAATGTTGGCAGCATATGCACCCTTGTATACAAGACATTTGGCACATGCTAGACCAGATTCACAATAGACTATTGAAAAAGTTTCATTTTCATGGAGAAGATATATTTTCCTTGGGGATGAAAACTAAAAAGACTTACTAGCGACTGAGAAAGAGCCTGTCAGGAGGCTTCCCTCTTATAGATGAAAAAGATCAGAGAATAGACAAGGGAAGAATACATTAGAAACAAAATATTGAGACTTTAGGGGCCTAAATAGATTTTCTGTATTGTTTATGTTTCCTATTACCCTGGAGGCATTTAGTAAAAATAATAAAGTAAAAGGAGCTTGTCTAGTTTCAGGGGAAAGCAAAGAAGGTAAATAGGATCATTAGTTTCTTTCTCACACTGTCTGCCCTGTGTTCTTGACTAAATATGTATTCTTAGATTATGTATTTTCCTGCAGTCTAGCCATGTTTCTAATGATTTCTGGGGCCTAATTACTCAGTTATCTTTTATGAACCACGCACACAATATGGTTAACACAAACTTTCTGCCGTGTTTCAAATGCATTTCTTCTCTGTCTCCTGAACTATAAGGACTGTCACTGTCCAGTCAGTTATGGAGCCCTAGAAATGCAGTTGAGCTGGGAGCCAGTGACTCACACCTGTAATCTTCGCTATTCAGGAGGCTGAGATCTGAGGATCATGGTTCAGAGCGATCCTGGACAGAGAAGTCTGTGAGACTTTTATCTCCAATTAACCACAGACAAAGCTGGAAGTGGAGCAGTTGCTCAAGCAGTACAGTGCGAGTCTTGAGTAAAGAGGAGCTCAGGGACAAGGCCCAAGCCCAGAATGTACGCACCAGCACCAGCAAGAAAGAGAGAGAGAGAGAGAGAGAGAGAGAGAGAGAGAGAGACAGACAGACAGACAGACAGACAGGCAGGCAGACAGAGACAGAGAGACAGAGACACACAGAGAGACACAGAGAGACAGAGACACAGAGAGACAGAGACACAGAGACAGAGACAGAGAGACAGAGAGAGAGACAGAGACACAGAGAGACAGAGAGAGACAGAGAGGTGTGAGCTGGGCACATTCTCTCCCCTGAATCACTCCATTCTGTTAGTTCTCTTCAAACTTGTTGCTTCTTTCTTCTTGTTGCCTAACACAGACCTTTATCATTTGAGCTGGTTCTGTATTTGTATTCCAACATCATGATCGGTTCTTTACAAACATTAAATTTCTTAACAAACTTGTGAAGTAGGTCATTTTACATATGAGAAACACTAGGGTAGCAGAAATAAAATTACTTGTCTAATTGGTTACAAGCACTGTTAGTAAACCTAAGCTGTCTTTTTCTCTGAACATCGCAATATTTTTCTATTTCTCTTAATTTTTTCTCTTTTTTCAAATATAAAGAAGAAATATGTAAAAAGAAATCAGAATTAGATAAAATGAGAAATGGTTTATTGTTGCCCTAGATACTTGTATGCACAAATACATTTAGACAAACACTTTATGAAAGAAATCATTCTGTATTGTAGTGCTTTTTGTGGCTCATACATGTGTTTTCATGTCAGTATGTACATAGCTACATTTAAATGGCTGTATTATCTGTTATGTAGTGTTGTATTTTGCTTACTAATCATTTTTGTTCTGTAGCTTTGTATAGTGACTCATACCTGTAATCACAGCTACTTGGGAGGCAGAGATAGGAGGATTACTGTATGAGGCCAGCCCGGACAAAAAAAGTTAGTAAGAATAGCCATGGGCATCAAGACCCTATCTGAAGAACAATGAAAAGAAAAAGCATTGGTGGCATGGCTCAAGTGGTAGAGAACTTGCCTAGAAAGTCAGAAGCTCTATTACAAAACCATCTATTTTGTTCTTATAAATAATATTGCAGTAACATTCTTTTTAAAAATTAATTTATTTTTTGTCAAAGGGATGTACAGAGGGGTTATAGTTTCATATGTAAGACAGTGAGTACATTTCTTATCAAACTTGTTGTTACCTCCTCCCTCATTTTTCTCCCCCCTTCCTTACTTCCAAATTTCTCCCCCCCCAAGATGTACAGTGGGTTTACAGCATATTGTCTTGTAAGTATTGCTGTTGCATTGGTTTGCCTTTCCCCCTTGTCTCTCCATTTTGATGTTCCCCTTCCCTTCCCTAGTTCTGATAAACATATACACAATATCCAGAGTACCAACATCAGTTACAGAATAACTAGATAAAACCATGGGGAAGAAAGACAAAAGAAAAAACATAATTTCACATGGTATGTTGAAAATAACAACAATGATAAACTACTTATTTCCATAACTTGGAGTTCATTTTGCTTAACATCATCTTATGTGTTCATATGTACTAGCTATTGAGCTACTGTGGCCTTTTGCTAGGACTATCCCAGACAGGACTAATTATTACCAATGAGGGAAACCATAGAGTCTATGTTTCTTTGAGTCTGGCTCACTTAATGTTTTTTCCAAGTCTTTTCATTTTCTTACAAATGGGGCAATGTCATTCTTTCTGATGGAAGCACAGAATTCCATTGTGTATATATACCACATTCTCTCGAGATCCATTCATCTACTGAGAGGCATCTGATTTGGTTCCATATTTTAGCAATGGTAAATTGTGCTGCAATGAACGTAGTTGTGCTGGTAGCTTTAGTGTGGTCTTGCTTGCAATCCTTTGGGTAAATGTCCAAAAGCAGGTTTGCTAGGTCATATGGGAGCTCTATGCTTAGCCTTTTGAGGAATCTTCATACTGCTTTCCAGAGTGGTTGAACAAGTTTACACTCCCACCACCAGTGTAGTAGGGTTCCCTTTTGGCCACATCCCTGCAAGCATCTGTTGTTAATAGTTTTCTTGATAATAGTCATTTTTACTGGGGTGAGATGGCATGTCAATGTTGTTTTGATTTGCATTTCTTTTATGGCCAGAGATGCCTAGCACTTCTTCATGTGTCTCTTGGCCATTCTCATTTCCTCTTCAGAGAAGTCTCTAATTCTTTAGCACATTTTTAAGGGGGTAGTTTTTTCTTTGAGGATTTGTTTTGGGGGAACTTAATTTTTGAGTTCTAAATATATTTTAGATATGAGGCCCTTGTCTGTCATATGGAGAGTGAAGATCTCCCAGCCTGGGTGCTTTTTATTTATCTTGCTATCTATGTCCTTTGCTGTGCAGACGCTCTGCAGTTTGATGCAATCTCATTTGTCCAATCTTTCTTTGATGTGTTGTGTTTCTGGGCCTGTATTAAGAAAATTTCTACCTGTTCCAAGGAGCCCAATGCAGTAACATTCTTGAGATAACACCTTTGCATGTACTTTTTTGGGGAGCTTGAACTCAGGGCCTGGATTCTTCCATGAGCTGCTTTTGCTCAAAGCTGGCACTCTATTACTTGAGCCATAATGCCACTTCCAGCTTTTTCTGAATAGTTTAGTGGAGCTAAGGGTCTTACGGACTTTCCTACCTAGGCTGGCTTCCAACTGTGATCCTCACATCTCAGCCTCCTGAATACCTAGGACTATAGGCATGAGCCACTAGTGCCCAGCTGCCTGTACATTTTTATGAATATTTTTATTAGACAGATTCTTAGAAGTAGTAGAATATGCTTATTTTAGAATGCACTACCAATTTCCCCTCCTATTTTTCTTTATACCAATTTTTCATGTTACCACCTGATCTTTACCGAATGCCGATCATATAATGTTCCAACATCAAGAAGTGTTTGATGGATCCCCAATGTCTATGCAACCAAAACTTCCTATTTTCAATAATATTTAAGTTATGTACTTGGCCCCAACTTATCTTTCACACTGTTTTCTCTCACCAACAAATATGGACTCTGTTCAATAAGGCAAAATCTACCTCTTCTGTAAAACCTTCCCATGCATACAGATTTCTCTGTCTACCTTTCTCTCTCTCTATGTAAGAAAGAAATAGTTCTTCCTTCCCAAGTTTCCCACAGTATTTCATTTACAGTCCCCCTGGTGGCACTTAGTACACTCAGCCATGTTCATGCATGTCTGTTTCCACTGACGGTCGGCAATTTTCTTAAGCACAGGAAGTGTTTCCTATTCATCTTTGACCCCTGGCACTTGTACAAATACTTGATAGTGGTGCTCAATAAATGCTTATGAAATCAGGACAGCTATTCCTGAGGTATAGCACTGGTTCAACAAGACCTTTGGGAGATACAGTAGCTGCTGGAAGTTTTTGAAGCATAATAGCAAACTGACTTAATGCCAGGAACATGGGATCTGGTCAGGAATGGAGAAATGAGCTGAAACTGGCTGTTCTCATTTGCTTTTCCCCTCTACTACAGAAACCAACTGCATGATTATTTGGGTTAATAGAACTGAGACTTGAGAACATTTAAAGTAGTAACAGTGGAATGATTGAGGACTTACATGGTAGAGGGAGAATTTGACTCAGTTCTTCTATGGTCTTTCCAAACTAAAATGCTTATCCCAAGCAATTCAACCCCTTCCTGAAGTCTTGAATAATTTCTTGAAATATTAATGTCTTCATTTTCAGGGTATAATTCCAGTGGTGGTAGGAGTGGTAAATTGGTTAGATTCTTCTGCTTTGTTTCTCTATCTTGAATCAAAGGAAACAGTAAAAGTAGGCTCATAGGCTTGTAGAATTATGAGCCTATTTTAGAGTAATTTATCTATGTGGAATTCTTTGTTCTCTCATTTCAGGAGACTTGTAGCTGTCCTTATCTGGAGGCTTTGAAGAACAACAAAAACGTACACTACATCATGTCAGAGATATTAGATCTCTCTTTTCTATCTGAGATAGAAAGAGATTTGATTCTCAACGTCCTGCAGCGAGATGAGGAGCTCAGGAAAGCAGATGAGAAAAGGATTAGGTAAGAATCCCAGAAAAAGTAGGCAGCCCCAGCCTTTGACCATACAATTTAGGCCTTACCTATGCCTGTCTTCTGACTTTCAGAAGCACTTGTATATGATATTCACTACTCCTTATTGGTTAGTTGGGCTTTGAATTTGTTGCTTTCACAGAACTGTATAGTCTTTCTGTCTTTGCTTCTTAGCACTTCCCCATCCAACCTATGCAGAATCCATTTGTGTTTCTCTGTTGGTCTTGGCAGGAGACTGAAGAATGAACTACTGGAGATAAAAAGAAAAGGGGCCAAGAGAGGCAGTCAACACTACAGTGATCGGACCTGTGCCCGGTGCCAGGAAGGCTTGGGCCGTTTGACTCCCAAGACCAACACTTGTTGGGGTTGTAATCACCTGGTGTGTCGGGAGTGCCGCATCCAGGACAGCAATGGTTCCTGGAGATGCAAGGTGTGCTCCAAGGAAATGTGAGTGTCACTTATGACTTAGTAGAAAGATGAGATGACGCCTGACTGTATTTCCTCAGTCTTTTTTGGCTGAATGACAAGAGCCATGTTTAATCTTTCTGTCATGATCTTCTATTTCTTCCCAGAGAGCTGAAGAAAGCAACTGGAGATTGGTTTTATGACCAGAAGGTGAATCGTTTTGCTTATCGCACAGGCAGTGAGATAATCAGGATGTCTCTGCGCCGCAAGCCTGCAGGTACTAGACCTGTTTTGTGTGGAAGGGGTTCCCTAAAGGGCTTTATCTCAGTGAGAGACTTGCTCATGGGGAATCCTAGTGTGATCTGACTGCTGGAATCTTACCTTCATCTACTCAGGAAGTTTGGGGGAATATAAAAGGTTATTTCCTTCCTTTCTGCAAGTGTGGTAGGTTTCGGGGAGAGATGGTGTAAGAGCTGCTTTCCCTTTCCTGCCATATTTTTGTTTGTCTTGAAGTGAATAAAAGAGAGACAGTGGGACAGTCCCTCCTTCATCAGACCCAGATGGGAGATGTTTGGCCAGGAAGAAAGATTATTCAGGAGCAACAGAAGGAGCCCAGGTGAGAACCAAGTTGTCATTTTTAAACATCCCTACAACATCCTTTTGTTTTATGATTTTTTACCTTTTATTTTTTTGTCATCATGGAGCTTGAACTCAGGGCCTTGGTGCTGTCTCTGAGCCTTTTTGTGCTCAAAGCTAGTGCTCTATCTACCACTTTGAGCCACAGTTCTACTTCTGGCTTTGGAGTGGTTAATTAGAGATAAGAGTCTTATGAGGACTTCTCTGCCCGGGCTGGCTTTGAACTTCAATCTTCAGATCTC
This sequence comes from Perognathus longimembris pacificus, assembly GCF_023159225.1. Classification (NCBI taxonomy): domain Eukaryota; kingdom Metazoa; phylum Chordata; class Mammalia; order Rodentia; family Heteromyidae; genus Perognathus; species Perognathus longimembris. Next base: position 39,187,292 of record NC_063188.1, read on the forward strand.
AGCTTCCTGAGTTGCTAGGATTACAGACAAGCATGAGCCACCAGTACCTGGAAATTTTTTTTATAACTTTGTTTTAAAAATAACAGATGTTCATTACAGGAAAATTTAGAAAGTAGAGGAAACAGTAAAGAAGAAAAAAATCCCAATTCCGTCACCCACATGTTTATCAGTATTTTGGTGCATTTACTTTGTTCTTGTTACAAGCAATAGGAAAACAAATAAAAATAACACATACTGATTAGGGAAAAAGTAACCAGTATAGGAAACAAGAAAGCAGCATATAATTCAAATCTCTACTCTTACAGTTTTCATATTAGGTGAGAATCATTTGAGATAACTATTATATCCATAGAAGTGACTACATAGAACTTTGCAGTATTCTGTTTAATTTTACTTAAAGCTAACAGAAGAGAACACTATATAAAACTAATATAGATAGGGAGAATTGCTAATCTTCAGAGACATGTCTCTTCATTGTAAAAGATTTTAATCATCACCATCCCCCTAAACTTAAGAAAAGTATTTTGAAAACTACTGAGTAGTTAGTCACATTTTAAGTCTTTTTGTAACAGCATTATTAAAATATAATTCAAATAACATACAATTTAACCACTTACGATGTGCAATGTAATAGCTGTAGCATATACATAGAGCTGTATGACCATCAACTCAATTGATTTTAGAACATCTTTATCACCTTAAAAAGAAAACATGTAGCCTTTAGTCCTGTCCTCTCCACCACCCTCTCTATGCTTCATCCCTCAGCAACTGCTCATCTACTTAACCAACTTTTATTTGCCTGGATAGTTTATATAAGTAGAATCATACACTATGTAGTCCTTTGTGTCTGAATTCATTCATTGAACAGAATGCTTGTTTTCTTAAAAAAAGATTTACCCATGTTATAACATAACCAAAAATCTTCTTTATTCTTTTAAACATTTATTATCATTATAAAAGTGATACACAGAGGTGTTACAGTTACATAAATCAGGTAAACAGTGCATTTCTTCTTGCGTGACAATGTCACTCCTCCCCTCCCTTTTTATTCTTAAATAACATGTGAAATAGTTTGTCCATTCATCTATTTATGGACATTTGGATTACTTCTACAATTTTGCTATTAAGAGTAATCCTAATATGTACATTTGTTTTGAGTTTTATGTGTTTAGTTTCATTTTTAGTTTTAGTTTCATTTTTAAATGTATTGTATGCCTACAACCAGGCTTTCTACCATAGCTTCTCTTCCTGAATTCTTTACTTTCACTAATTTCCTTCTTTAAAAGATTTTCATTAGCATACATTATTTGTATGAAAGGGGGTTGGTTTCATTGTGATATTTCCATAAATGCATATAGTGTATTCTGATCAAACTCACCCTATCACTCTCCATACCCCTCCTTCTAAACAATATTAAAAGGTTTCATTATTCTATCTTCATATATGCAAATATATGAACATCCATTTCATTCTCATTTACCACCTCTGTTTGCCTGCTTCATGCCTGCTGATATCTGCCCTCACAGTAACACCTATTTTTCTTTCATTTTCCGTCATTTTATCTTTTAAACTTTGTATTAATTATACCAAGGATGTGGTATTTCAGACATGCATGTATTATATTTTAGTCAGAATAATCCTCTCTATTGCTTTTTCTTTTACTACACCCACACCTCTATTGATTACCAGCTTTTAATTATTGAGATTCCTTATGCCATCTTCATATGTAGTTACATAGTATATCCATATCATTCAACCTTTATCAGTCTCTTTCCTCCATCCTCTCTCCTAGTTGCTTAAACAGTGCACAGTTACATTACTTTGTATGTATTCCTTCATATGTAAACATGTACATGCACGAGTGTGTGTGTGTGTGTGTGTGTGTGTGTGTGTGTGTGTGTGTATCTGTAATTGGATTTGCTTGGAAAATTTTTTTTCTTTTCTTTCTTGAAATTCAGTAACTTAACAAGAGTATAACTCAGTAATTATCATTATATATCCTTTTTCCTGTTATGTAGTATAATCTTCAGTTTTTCTTCATTGTTGGAAAAATTTTCTGTACCTATTTCTGAACTTTTTATTATCTTTAATTAATTAAGTTTACCACTTCAGGGATCAACTATTTCATTACCTTCTCAATCTGTTCTTTGTTACTGGATAATGCAAAAGAAAAATACAAAGCTGAAAACAGTTATTCATGATTTATCTCAACTTGTTCTTCCATGCTATTAGTTTGTGTTTTCTTCCTTTTCTTTCTTTATTCTTCACTCCCTCATTTGTTTCTATTGCTATTTTTAATTTAATAAATTGAGTAACTTACCTCACCTGCATTTGATTTTTGTTTGCTTTCAATCTTTTTTTCTCTGATTTTATGGTCTTATCATCTTTTATTAGAGCTCTTGTGCTTTATCTAATCTCTTTGATCCCTTAGTTTCCCTATAGTGTAAAGCATTCACAAGAAGCCTGCTTATCTTTTAGGTTACAGTTTGCTCCAGTCTAGGTACTTTGTCCATCATACTAGTGGTTCTCTTTTCTCCCTGCTCCATAGCCAATTATTTGTCTGTTAGACCATTTTATTTCATTTTATACATTTTTAATAAGGTATGTTTGGTCTATATATTTTGTTCTATATAGTGTATATAAATTTGAAAAACATAGTTCTCTTATTTCATATTTCAACTTGAAGAATGAATATTACTTTCTATATAATCAAGCATTGGTTAATGACAGAGATACATGTAGCAAAATACATTGTTAGGTAATTTCATGACAGTGCAAGCAACATAGAATGCATCTGAACAAACATGGTGACAAAATCATTACATGATAATACATGCAGTCCTCCTTTGACTAAAATATCTTATGTAGAATGTGACTATTTCTTTTCATTAAAATGTACTTATTTATTTATATATTTATTTATGCCTGTTCTGGGGCTTTACCTCAGTGCACAGTTGGTATTCTGGGACTTGAACCATAGCTCCAATGTACAATAGAACACTAGAAGTGCTTATTTCTATTTACCTACAACTTAGTACACATTGATCAGAAATTCATATTTGCTCTAGTGCTTACATTTTAATTGGATTAGTTCTGTTTTTGTTTTGTTTTGGTATTGAGTTGTTTGAGTTCTTTGAATTTTTTTATGGAACTAGGGTTTTGAACTCAGAGCTGTCTGCTTGCTAGGCAGCTACCGGATTTATTTATTTAAGTATATTCTGGTTTTCAATCTAGTCAAACAGTCTGAAAATATTTTCTCTCATTGTATAAATTGTATATTTACTCTTTTCATGATTTCCTTTGCTGTGCAGAGGCTTTTTAGTCAGATAAAATCCCATTTGCATTTTGCTTTTGTTTCTTTTGCTTTTGGGGTGTTATACCTTGTCTCATTTGGTTGCTGCTGCTGAATTTTAGGTGGGTATGTACGTGTGCATGTGTGTGTGATTTTTTTCTTCTTTTCTTTAACCAAAGGAAATTTTTTTTATCACATTTCATATGATTGTCAAAAAGAAACTATAGAATTGGTTGTTGTTGCATATTCCTATAATCCCTGACACTCACAAGGCCATAAATTTGAGATCAGCCTGGGTGACATACTGAGACCCTGTTGAAAAACCCCCAAACAATATAGAAATGTATAAATTAAATCCTCCAGTAACCTCACTGCCTCTGCTCTATTATTTTATTGTGTTTTGAAGTCAGACTAGGCAAAAACGCTCACAATACTCCATCTCTAAAATAACCACTAAAGTTTGACCTCTGGTCCTGTAAATAAATAAGTAATGCAGTACTTGTCTAGGGATAAAGTGGAAGGGAGGAATTACAAAGAGACATAAGGCAACTTTTAGGAGTGACAGATATACTTGTTAAGTAAATTTTGGTAATGCTTTTATTACTGTGTACATATATCAGAACTCATCAACTTGCACACATAAACATATGCAGCTTATTTATGTCCATTATAATATGTGTTATAAAGTACTATAGAAAGTAAGACATAATTCCCTATTAGCACAAGAGTCTACTTCACTTTTTAACATGTGTATGGTGTTTTGTTGTGTGTATATACTCTGATTTTATCCACATAGCCTTGGGTGGGTGAGTCATCTGTTCCAGGTGATGAGGCCCCCTTTTTTCTTTGTGGGTAAGGACAAAAATGTCTTTTATTTTCTGAACCTGATTAACACATCTGACATCATCAGTCAGAATGTAATTTCTAAGACCTACTACTTCTGGCTGTCTGTAACCTCTTGTCTTATTGGACCAAGAAGACTCTTATTTATTGTAAACATTAAGAGATCATAAATGATCTTTTCCATAAAATTGTGGAGCTTCAGAGATAATTGGATTCAACCTCATTATTTTTACAGAAAAGAAAGCAGGATAAATGATTTACCTAAGATCATACAGACAGTTAGAGCCCAGGACTCCTATCTCTTCATTTATTTTTACTGCACAGATGTCAAATAATTGATTTTTTTGCCTCAGGGTTGTTTGTATCAGCTCTGGGTTTGTACATGTTAATCTTTAGGGGGAATAAAACCATACAAGCAAAAAGCAGTCTCTGTGGGCTACTATTGAACAAACTCTGTAGAGGAATGATTCTAATGGAGTTCATTTTTTCTTGGGAACAAAGAGGAGAAAAGAATGATTTTTAAAGATAAGAATAAAATCAAGTCCCTTACTCTGTCTTGTGCTATAAAGTTAATGTGATTCTCAAGGAATGACCGCCATTTCACCTCTAGGATTTCACCCCTTGCTGTTTGTTTTCACAGAACTCTCTTAAAGATCATGTGACAGTCTGGAAGTTTATCCTTCACTGGCTGTGATATACATTTTAGTCTCTTGTTTCTTTGATGTGTCAGGTACTACTTAAGGCACTGGGGTATACTAGTGGATATGAAAAGGTCTCTTCCTTTTAGACATTAGATTGGGAGTAGGGAACGGACAAACACTCAAAGAAATATACAGTATAGCACATGTTGATATGTGCAGTGGCAAAAATTCTGTAGACTGAAGGGCTAGGAAGTACTGGGAAGGTATGGACATGCACTGTTTTCTTTAGGATAGTGAGGGAAAGTCCTAAAAAGAAAAAAAATAAGGTGACATTTGAGTAAAAGCATGAAGCAAAGGAAGGAGCAACCCTGGAGGATATTTGGGGAGGAGCATTGTAGGCAGAAACAACAGCAAGGATATGGACCTGAAAGTGAATTCGTGTTTGACACTTTTGAGTAATTTGGAACTGAGTGGGATGACAGGGAGATAGGAGGTGAGGATAGAGATGTAAGACACTGTTGACATTTGAAAGGTTTGTTTTCTGTTCTGAGGGAAAAGGATGGCTCAGAATGAGTAACATGATTTTAGTTTTTCTTTTTTTTTTAATTGAGGAAAAATTCACATCACATATAAACCGTCACTGAACAATTTAAATTGTTCAATTCTGTAACTGCTAGTTCTTTCAGAATGTTATGCTACTGCCACCCCTCTCTAATTTCAGAACATTTTTGTCAATCAAAAAAGAAATATTATATTCATTAAGCAATCCTTATTTACTTCAGCCCTTACTATGATATTCATCTCTATGGATTTGTCTATTTGTGTATAGTAGAGTCATACAAAATGTGGCCATGCTTTATGTGAAGGAGACTAGTGTGGAGGTGAGAGGAGGAGATAAGTAGAATGTGGCATTCCAGGAGACAGTGAACTTACTTGAAAAACATTTTTCCTTTTCCTATTTTTTTACTAATTTTTTGAGACAAGGAGCTCAGGAAAAATGCCTTTCCTTTTTAGAGAAAAGCATGATGTTTTCAATGCCTAAGGCCACTGGTCACTAAGGAGCTTAATCTGAGAAAAGTTATCATTTTCTCAGTGTTTCCTTTAAGACATAGTACTTATTTTTGGACATATCTAAGCCACAAAGAGAGAATTTATTCAGAAATTTAATGAATTTGAGTGTCTACTCTTTGCCTGTCTTCTAGGTAATGGGAACACAGCAATGAATAAAAGATGTAGCTACTGACCTCAGAAAACTTGTTTAATAGATAAGAAACATTGTTTAAATGATTGAGCAAAGTAAATTTCTTTAAAGTCATGAATAATTACATATGTGATAAATGCTACCAAAAAATCAATGTACTTTGTGAATATTATTATTAATCCACTTTGCCATGTGGTCAGAGATATATGGGGTAATGACATTTAAGGACAGATTTCTAAGGGCTGGGAATGTCTTTCTAGTGGTGGAGCATTCATCTAATAAATGTGAGAGGTCCTGAGTTCAATCACAATACCATCCCATAAAGGGCTGACTTTAAGAAATAGATGTAGCCAGGTGAGGAAAAATGACCATTGTAAAAAGAACTATCTCAGACAGAAAAAAAGGAGAGTTTAAGGAGGTATTTGAGAACCCCAAAGAGCTTCAGTTTTCTAGAATGTGAGGAGGAGTAGAGGTGGAAATATGAGGCTGAGGAGGTAAGCAGGGGCTCATGTATAAGGTTTTTTTTTTTGCCATATTAAGGAGATAAAACTCCTGACAGAATTGGGAAACACTAAAGGAATTCTAATAGGTTGCCATTATGACTGGGTTAGTAAGGGATCCAAGTAGAGGCAAGAGAACTCACTTCCTCTACAATGATGGTGTTTGATTTTTATTCTAGTGTGCCATTCGAAGTGCCAAAGCTGAAAAGTGGAAAGAGTGCACTGGAGGCTGAGAGCGAGAGTCTGGATAGCTACACAGCTGACTCAGATAGCACTTCCAGGTGGGATTCCCCCACTTTCTTCATCTCTGCTCAATTTTAGGTCTCATTTTTTTCTTTAGCACCAGGATGCAGGTCTCCTATGACTTGAGCCTTCCCCATATATCCTCAGGAGACTGAATGGAGTCTTTTCTCTGACTTCACCAGAGTCTCTCAGTAACAGTAGCATTTGGCTCTGGTCACAGATCCTGGAGTGTGTTAAAGGGGTCAGGCTGCTGCACACTGGAGGACTTTTTCCTTTGCTGCTGTCCCCTAGGAATTGGGGTGTGAGTGTTTATGTCAGTGTGAAGTAGCTTACCTGATCTTTTGCATTCCTTCACCCTAAGCCAGATGTGAAATTAGCTTCTGGATTTGGCTGTTGTAATAACACCCAAAGTAGGGACACTCTTTCTTTGATAAAGGTATCAGTCCTAGATAGAAGATAGAGGGGCAGATATGACTTGTAACTTCTTAATCTACCTATAGGAGAGATTCTCTGGATAAATCTGGACTTTTCCCAGAATGGAAAAAGATGTCTGTTCCCAAATATCAAGTAGAAAAGGTAAAACTCTAGTAATTGGTTTTATTTCTTCCCGTCCTTTTCACTCTCCTTTCTTCTCCTTCTCTCCTCTTTTCTCCCATCCCTGTTAACTCCTCTCTCTCCCCCTCACCTTCCCTTTCTTCCGCTCTCCTCTCTTCCCCATTTTTCCCCCTCCATCATTCATTCCCTCATTTCTTTCCTTTTAATCAAGGTAAGAGGGGCTGGGGATTTGGCCTAGTGGCAAGAGTGCTTGCCTCCTATACATGAGGCCCTGGGTTCAATTCCCCAGCACCACATATACAGAAAACGGCCAGAAGCGGTGCTGTGGCTCAAGTGGCAGAGTGCTAGCCTTGAACAAAAAGAAGCCAGAGACAGTGCTCAGGCCCTGAGTCCAAGCCCCAGGACTGGCCAAAAAAAAAAAAAAATCAAGGTAAGAAATTAAATCAGTAATTTAGTTGAGCAAATTTTACTTCAGATTCACTTGGAAGCATTTTCTAGGGTTTTTGTTGAAATGTGAGGGAAAATAGGTATTAATACTATTTCTAGGCATTTAATGTTTCCTTAAAGTTTGATATACTAGGATGAAAATCTTTGTCTTGTTCTGCTTAGTGCTATATTTCCTTTCCTTTCCTTTTTTTTTTTTTTTTTTTTTTTTGCCTCTCCTGGGGCTTGGACTTGGGGCCTGAGCACTGTCTCTGGCTTCTTTTCTTTTTTTTGTTTTAGTGCTACTTTTGACCATTTTCTATATATGTGTTGCTGGGGAATTGAACCCAGGGCTTCATGTATACAAGGCAAGCACTCTTGTCACTAGGCCATATTCCTAGCCCTTAGTGCTATATTTCCTATTCACTCCTTCCACTTACAGAATGTTTTCTATTTTCTGCCCTGATACTTTCCTAGGAAATTCAGCCAGGAAGTCAAAATGCAATATCTGTTGATGAGAGTGAAATGTTATTCAAGAAGAACACTAGAAAAATCCACAGGCCCTCAGGTAGCCAGATTCTTTTCATGGCCTTCTGGGATTGAAATTCTGAGTACCTTTGTTGGGTTCTTTTGTCTGGAATACAGTGGATCTCTTGTGAGTAGAGTTTTTTTTCGTTTCCCATTTAGAATACACTAAATCTGTGATTGATCTTCGCCCTGAAGATACGGGGCATGAAAGTGGCTCCTTGGGAGACAGAAGCAGATCTGTCCCAGGCCTCAGTGTGGATATGGTAAGAGCTCTTCTATTTCACTTGGTGATGACATTCAATCTTTTTAAATTAGAATTATGATTTAGTACCTGATAATATTCTTTTTTCTGTACACTTTTTTTTCTTTTGTTGCTGATCCTGGGGCCTAGTGCTTGAACTCAGGCCCTGGGCTCTGCCCCTGAACTTTTGTGCTCAAAGCTAATGCTCTATCACTTTGAGCCACTGCTCTATTTCCAGATTTTTGGTGGTTAACTGAAGATAAGGGTCTCATGGACTTTCCTGCCCAGGCTGGTTTTGAACCCGAATCCTCAGATCTCAGCCTCCTGAAAAGCTAGAATTACAAGTGTAAGCCATAGGTGCCTGGATTAGAACCTGATATTTTCAACCTAATTCTTGAGGAGAAAGCAATATGACTCTTGGTTCTCCCCAAATTCTGAAGTAAATATAGTTCCTGATTTGCTTAGAGGAAAGGACTCTATTGTCTCTTATTTTGAGTTGTTGAATATATGATTGGCAACTCAAATAAATCACTTATTTTGATTAAAATATAAACAGATGGCTGGTTTAAGAGAAGCAAATGGAAAAGAGTTGTAGTTTGTACAAAAATATTGCTTCGGGCTGGGGATATAGCCTAGTGGCAAAAGTGCCTGCCTCGGATACACGAGGCCCTAGGTTCAATTCCCCAGCACCACATACACAGAAAACGGCCAGAAGCGGCGCTGTGGCTCAAGTGGCAGAGTGGTAGCCTTGAGCGGGAAGAAGCCAGGGACAGTGCTCAGGCCCTGAGTCCAAGGCCCAGGACTGGCCAAAAAAAAAAAATATTGCTTCGTTCTTTTTATATATGAGAAAGAGGGTTTCAGAAGAGTTAGGAATCCAGAAATGGGAATCCAGAAAAACAAGGATATGTACATGCATTTTTACATAAATACTTAGAGCTGAGCAACAATTACAGTGCTCAATAAAGGGAGATGGGGAGCATGCAACCTGTGGTCCACATAAAGTCTGTATAATCATTTGGTATAGGACAAGACAAACATGTATTCTTCTCATATGCTTCTCATTGGTTGCCTGTGGTCAGCTTGCCTGTATGATTTTGTATGGCCCATAACTGATGTCATAAATAAAAATGTTCTCCATCTTTGCAAGACATTAGTTCCTGAAAATTATTTTCTTATTTTATTAACTCTGGATCTTTCTATATTATTATAGGAAGTGGAAGAAGAAGAGGAAGAAGAAGAGGAAGAAGACATTGATCACCTGGTGAAATTGCATCGCCAGAAATTAGCCAGAAGCAGCATGCAAAGTGGCTCCTCCATGGTACATTGTATTAGTTCTGTGCTTGTAAGACACATTGGACATCAGAAAGGAAAGACTGTCTCGCTAGAGTAGACTGAAGATGGGAGGAAATCATTCCATTAACTATTTCAAGATAAGGAGGAGCATTTCTTTATTCATGTCCTCAATTTAGACCACAGTTGCTTAGTGTACTTCTAGACTACTACCTGAGTATCTCCCCTGGAGGTTAGTACATTAGGTAATTAGGTCTAGGGACATTTGTTATCACTTCTTTATAACATACTTCTTTGAAAGGTCAACCTGACCTTGAAGTGAGCACGATCAGATTCCTTGTGATCATAGCCCACTCTATACTCTCATATTACAAGGAAGTGGAGGGGGGAGGGTCATAAGAAGGATCTCACTAGGTTAACTGACATCAAAATATGATTAAACATCAACAATACCAGTCAAAATCATGAAGTTAAAAGGACATTTAAGAATCAGGTATAGTGCTATCATATGTATAAAGATTGATGTTTAGGAGCATCAGGGTTGAAAATAAGGGGGATTAGAGTTTCACACTCATACCCAGAAAGAGAATGGTAAATTTACACAGCTGATCACTGTCAGAGAGAAAGGTGGCTTTTCACTTCTAGTGGTGTCTCCCTCATCCTCCTGCCTCTATTGTAGCTAAACTCTTTTCTCTATATGTCTTGATAACGGTTAGGCAGAAAACTAAGGCATCTTGTTTTAATTAATAGCTGTTTCTCATCCCTGTTTCATCATATATAACACCACAAATGGACATAACTGTACCTTAGTCTACTCTTTGCATGCCTTCTGGGAAAATTAACAAAAGGATGGGAAAAGGTAAGCTAAGAGCATAGGTGAGCTATGAGTTGACTTATTAACCTAAACAACTAGTAATGTACTGCGAGTTCTGTCTTTTCCTCTCAGTAAAGGACTGTTGGAACTATTGGCTCCTTGAAAGAGCTTCTGAAAATTTGTCTTAGTAACTCTAGTTTTGTCACAATGGAAAAGGGGAGCAATGTGGATGATGAAATATGCCTTACTAAGACATTTATGGATGTCTTTTCTTCAGAGTACTATTGGCAGCATGATGAGCATCTATAGTGAAGCTGGCGATTTCGGGAATATTTCTGTGACAGGCAAGATTGTCTTTTCCCTGAAGTTTGAGCAGCCAACACAAACTCTGGTCATCCATGTGAAGGAGTGTCACCAGCTAGCCTATGCTGATGAAGCTAAGAAACGTTCTAACCCGTAAGTGTTTCTAGGACCTGACTGATGCTCTAAGATAAAACAGCAGACCTGGGCATCTGTCTGGGTACCCTCAAAGCAAGCTTATTACTTCCTTGGGTACAGGGATGTGTGATATGAAAAAGAACCCAGAATTGGGAAAAAGAAAGAATAGTATATACAACAAGATTTAGTGTGACATTTTTAACATTGTATTTCATAAGGGCACAGTTATATTCTGAGCAGCGATGTGAAGAAACACCTTCAGAAAGGACAAAAATTTACTCAGTGTTCTCTTTGGAATCTAGATATGTGAAGACTTATCTTCTCCCTGACAAGTCCCGCCAAGGTAAAAGGAAAACCAGCATTAAACGGGATACCATCAATCCACTATATGATGAGATCTTTAGGGTAGGTCTTGTGCTCTAAGCTGTGAATATGTTTCTGTAGCATGGCTGGTTAAACTGAGTTTCATTGAGCCATGTCTGAGTGTAAGGATTCATTCTTGGGTCCTGTCCACATCTTGACCTCCTCCAAGTGGACAGAATAAGGTAATTTGGCTTCCTTGGACAGTTGTGGAATTGAAGATTCACAAAGCCACAAATATTTTAAATAAAGATAAAGATAAAGAGATAAAGAATCTCATTGACAATTATTCATGGACATTACAAGGCCTGTCACCCACTCAAGAAAAAATAATCAATTTTTCAGGTTTGGATTGTGGTAGTTTCTAGTAAAATGGCATAAGTAAGCTAGCTGAAGCTTTGAGTAAGGAAGCTCAAAGTATTTGGAAACTAAACTAATTTGATGTTCTGTGATATGGGCTTTGTGTATAAGTGTTTTGGAAGAATATTTTTGGAAGAATTGCTCCAAAATGATCCTTGTGGATATCTCCTTGCCTTTCACAGTATGAGGTTCCAGAATCTCTCCTGGCCCAGAGGACGTTGCAGTTTTCAGTTTGGCATCATGGTCGTTTTGGCAGAAACACTTTCCTTGGCGAGGCAGAGGTCCAGATGGATTCCTGGAAGCTTGAAAAGAAACTGGATCATTGCCTCCCTTTACATGGAAAGGTAGTCTGCGTTAACAGCCTATTTCACAGCTTGGATCAGTGTAGAACTATCTGGTCTGAATAGCAGCTTTGAATGTAATCTTAGATAGAGTTCTAGCTCACCCTACTGGCATTTCTGAGCTTAACAGCAATTTCCGAGGCTTCTGTATATCGTGTCCATAAATTCCTTTAGTGTAAGTTGGGAAAAGTATGAAATCATGATTTTGCTTCAAAAACTCTTTCATACATGTGTCAAGCTTTCCTCCTAGTCTTTCACAGTGTAGGTATATCCCAATCAGTATCCTTTTTCCAAGCTCAGCTTCTGGCTACAAAATTAGGAAGCAAAGCAATTTTCAGAGCTCCAGTGACTGTATTCTTGTTATTTTCCCTTGCCAGAGAAATTTTTATCTGAAGTGATGGTGTAACAATGTGGCCTATTCATGGCTGGCATCTGATTACAAACCTGGATTTCAATCTTGGTTGTATCACTTGCCAACTAGATGAATCATCTGACTTATAAGTGTAGGGAATCCGCCTAATGCATGTTAGACAAGTTCTCTATCATAGAACCATGCCCTTATACCTACTTTTGGTCCTGTAACTGTCAGAGAAATTCCTAATGGTGGAGTTGTGGAGTCAAGGAAAGTTTATATCCAAGAATTTTATAGTTGCCATCTAAATGTGTGAAAACATTGAATTTGTCCTTTTAAATACTAAGAATTAGTACCAAATATTAACAGTACCAAACAAGGTCTTAGAAACTTAACCTTTGATTTACACTCATGAACATTATCATTATTATTGTTACCATTATCATTTTAGGTCTAAGTACTTGGCATGAAAATCATTCATCCAGTGGCTTGCATTTCATATAATTGCATTAAAAATGTGACTGCAAACCATTATGAACAGGTGCCAACAAAAACTCTTATTTAGGTCATAAGAACTACATTAAAATGGAGATATTAGCTCCTTGCAAATACTTTGAGCTGGGATGAAAACATGCTACTGAACAACTATGGCAGTTCCAGCCTCCAATTTTTAAGAGTTCACTACAGTTGACAACCTAGAGATTAATCAATTTTGAAGCTATTTTACAGATAATAAAAGTCACTTACATAATATTAATATCTATTTTATACAGCTCATGCTTGAGTACCATACAAAGAGAGCTGAGAAGGAAGCACTCTTCCTCCCCAGAGCCAAATATGATGTCATTTGCTGCTCATCCCCAACATTCATTCATTCACACTTATATTCATTCAGTAAATATTTGTGAAGTACCTACTCCATACTAGGCACTTTGCTAATTGGTGAGTGTACAGGGTGAATAAAAACAAGCTTGAGCTGGACACCAGTGGCTCACACCTGTAATCCTAGATACTCAGGAGGCTTGGATTTGAGGATTAAGATTCAAAGCCAGCTGGGGCAGGAAAGTCTGTGAGCCTCTTATCTCCAGTTACCTAGAAAAAAAGCCTGAAGTGGAGCTGTGGCTCAAGTGGTAGATTGGTAGGCTTGAGCACAAAAGCTCAGGGTCAGTGCCCAGGCCCAGAGTTCAAGCCCCTGAATGTGGGGAAAAGACTTTACTGTCATCCTGGAACTAAGATTTAGTGGTAGAGACATCTACTAATTAAAAGTAATATAAACAAAGGGCTAAGGAATACATATGTCAGTGGTTGAGTGTGTGCTTCACATGTGTGAAGCCCTGTGTTTGATCCCCAGCACTGAACACTGAAAAAAAAAAAACATTAGAAATCATGGCATATTCTGGCATATTCAGATTGATGAAACATTATCATCTAGCTCTTAAATCTTTAAAAAAAATCCTCTTTAAAATCACAGAATATATTTAAATTTCATAAATCAAATCCTATAAGTCAAGTTTCAGTGGCTCATGCTTCTAATTCAGAAATTGAGATCTGGAGCATCATGGTTCAAAGCCAGCCTAAGGAGAAAATTCTACTGGACTCCATCTCTTTACTTTTGTTGGAGACAGGGACTTAAAACGGTGCCTGACACTTTTACTCACTGGCTGCTTCTCTACAAACAGATCCATGACTATGACCCCTAGACTTCATGTCTAAACAGCAAAGAGCTAGAGTAGAGGTGTGGCTCAAGTAGTAGAGCATCACCTGTAAGAAAGCCAAGTGAGAGCTTGAAGCCCTAAGTTCAAGCCCTGATACTGACAAAAGAAAAGATACTGTAGGTGTTTAGAAATATAGAGTAAGAAGGGAAAGTTGTCTTTCCTTTCCCCATTCTGCTTTCCTCTCTAAAGGAAAAAGACATTAGATTTATGTGCTTTTGGGATTTACTGTACAGTATAATATAGTGGTTATTAAGAAATATGGACTCTAGAATCAGTCCATCTGAATTTGAATCCTGGCTCTGTTAATTAGTAGCTGTGTGATCTTGGGAAAGTTACTTCTCTGTTCTTATCCCACTGTCCATAATATGGAGACAATAATACATTTTTCATAAGGACTACCTTGAGTATTAAAGTGATACACTTAACATACTTATAATAATTCTTGGCACAGAGTAAGTACTATATAAGTGATAAAGATAATAATCACTATTTACATAATATATTTGCATATAGATTTGCTTATGAATATTTTACTAAGTCACCTTTTCTACATCTTGATTTTTTTAAGTGTATAATTTTATTTTATTTTTTTTCAAATTTTTATTATCAAACTGATGTACAGAGAGGTTACAGTTTCATACGTTAGGCATTGGATACATTTCTTGTACTGTTTGTTACCTTGTCCCTCATACCCCCCTCCCTCCCCCCCTTTTCCTTCCCCCCGCCCGGAGGTGTTCAGTTCACTTACACCAAACAGTTTTGCAAGTATTGCTTTTGTAGTTGTTTCTCTTTTTTTACCCCGTGTCTCTCAAATTTGGTATTCCCTTTGAATTTCCTACTTCCAATACCAGTAAACACGGTTTCCAATATACTCAGATAAGATTACAAAGATAGTGTAGGTACAACCACAGGAATGTGATACAAGAACATCATCAATAATAGAAGCTACAGATACACATAGGACGTTGAAAGTAGTTACAACTGTGCTATAACAATTGTTTCCAAAACATGGATATTTTACTAAGTCACCTTTTCTACATCTTGATTTTTTGACTTAACATTATAACCTGGATATTTTTCAATTTTAAAAGGTACAGTTTTATCATATTCTCTTTTTTAGGATAAATATGAAACCACAGATTAGATTTTTATTCAGCAGATGTAAACTTGCAGGCATATAGTTCAGTAATATTACAGTCAACTAATCCAAAATTAAAAATGATTTCTCAAAACAATTGGCACATATACAAGATGGGTAGTTGTAGCCAGAACCATCCAAACAGTTCCTGCATTGCATTAATCTGTCACATTGTGTCTGGAAGGCCACCTTCCAGGTTGCTATCAAAGAGAAAGCTCAATGGCCTCTTTCCAGCCTTGGCCCTCTCCTTTCCTTACTTGGCTGCCAGAGATAGTTTTCATCTTCAAACCCCACATTCTTTCTAATGATCGCATGTCATATGCCATAGGGAGGCATTAAAATCCCTTGTTTAACCCTTTTAAGTTTTTAAGTTGATTGGTATTTTCATTGTTTCTACTTTGGGCTAGTATCAACAATGCTGATAGTATGGTATCAGTACTTTGTGAATTTCTATGGCAAGCTTACTGGCAGACCTTTGAGCATATTTTCAGTCTAGGAACTGTATCTCCAAAGTGGCATAATAGTGGGAATTGTGGAAGAATCTACTGGTTCTTCTATATCTCCTGAAGAAATTATGCCATCATAGGAGAAAGACCTTTTTTTTAAAAAAATGGCAACATTTATTTTTTTAATCATACCAAAGTTTAAGAAACACAGCTCGCATATACATATTTACAGTTATATTTGTATACACAAAATCTGACCTATTATATTATTCATGGACTTGACCCATAGACCATTTGCTCTTTTTTTGACTTTTTTTCTTATTGATTGTCAAAGTGATGTGCAGAGAGGTTACAGTTTCATATGTACAGAGAGGTTACAGTTTCATATGTTAGGCCTTGGGTACATTTCTTGTACTATTTGTTACCTCCTTCCTCACTCCCCCTTCCCCCTCCCCCTTTCCCTTTCCCCCCATGAGTTGTTCAGTTGGTTTACACCAAATGGTCTTGCAAGTATTGCTTTTGGGGTCGTTTGTCTTTTTATACTCTGTCTCTCGATTTTGATATTCCCTTTCACTTCCCTAGTTCTAATACCAGTATATACAGTATCCAGTGTACTCAGATGAGATACAGTGATAGTGCAAGTACAACCACAGGAAGGGGATACAAGAAGATCATCAACAATAGAAGCTACGGTTTCACATGGCATGTTGAAAGTAATTACAACAGTGATATAGCACTTGTTTCCATAACATGGAGTTCATTTCACTTAGCATCATCTTATGTGTTCATAAGGGTATAGCTATTGGGCTCTTGTGATCCTCTGCTGTGACTAGCCTAAACCTGTGCTAATTATTCCCTATGAGGGAGACCATAGAGTCCATGTTTCTTTGGGTCTGGCTCACTTCACTTAGTATAATTTTTTCCAAGTCTTTCCATTTCCGTACGAATGGGGCAATGTCATTCTTTCTGATAGAGGCATAAAATTCCATTGTGTATATGTACCACATTTTCCTGATCCATTCGTCTACTGAGGGGCATCTGTGTTGGTTCCATATTTTAGCTATGACAAATTGTGCTGCGATGAACATTGTTGTGCTGGTGGCTTTAGTGTGTTCTTATTTGTGGTCTTTTGGATAGATGCCCAAAAGTGGGGCTGCTGGGTCATAGAGGAGCTCTATATTTAGTCTTCTGAGGAATCTTCATACCGGAGAAAGAACTTTTTGTCTCATGAAACCATGAAGCTGTTCTTTAGGAGAGGTCCCAACAGTGCCTGAAGGCTTGGCTTGACTTGTTGTGCTTCCCTGTGTTTCAGGTCAGTGCCGAGTTTCTGACTGGCTTGCCATCACACAAAGGCGAGTTGGTGGTCTCACTGAAATATATCCCACCCTCCAAACTCCCCACCAGAGGTGACCGGAAAAAGAGTGAGTTTTCTTTGTTTCCCTGAATTTAGCTCTCAGTCATCTACATAGGATCTGCTAGAATGTGATATCCTCATGGAAAGAGATTTTTACTAACTAAGCCTTTTCTGCATTTCTCAACCAGAGTGGGATGCCTTAGAGTTGGCATTCCTTTGTTAAAGTACTTTAGGGTATTAAACTGACTTTATCTGGGTTCAGCTGTAGCAAGCTACTAGAAGGGTAAAAAAGAAAAGAAACTTTAGGGCTGAGGAGGGTGTTTGGAAAGAGTGATAAAGTAGGAGGAATGAGAAGTTAAAGATGAGGGCTGAGGAGGAGTAATTCAATATGCCAAGCACTTCATTTATGACTACAGATATATGGATGAGTAAGACATGATACTTGCCCTCTGTTGAGGAGATTAGTTCAGCAAGAAAGATAGCCATATCCTCAAGGGGCCTAAATATGAGGGCAATGACTTCTTCCTGATTACTTTGGGGAGAGATTTGAAGAAGTAATGTTGAAACTGGTTCTACAGATTTTACCAAGCAGAAAAGAAAGGAGGATGAGGACTGGGGCTGGGATTGGAGATGAGTGTGAAGCCCAACTGAGAAAAAAAGACTTGGAATATAAGAAGTTTAATTTGATTTAATGGTCAATGGGAAATCAAAGTTCTTAATATATGACAAAATGAGAAGAGTTTGATCAAAAATAATGAAATATCACATTATCTTTGCATTTTACCATTTATTTGAGTACAGGACATTTTTGGGAAATTGTACGCTCTCTAGAACTGGGTGAATTTTTATTCAAGCACTGTTTTTTTTTCTGTATAAAATGTGTTTCTTTTTTTTATTATTATTTTTTTTCTCAAATTTTTATTATCAAACTGACGTACAGAGAGGTTACAGTATCATACGTTGGGCATTGGATACATTTCTTGTACTGTTTGTTGCCTTGTCCCTCATGCCCCCCTCCCTCCCCCCCTTTCCCTCCCCCCCCAGGTGTTCAGTTCACTTACACCAAACAGTTTTGCAAGTATTGCTTTTGTAGTTATTTCTCTTTTTTTACCCTGTGTCTCTCGAATTTGGTATTCCCTTTGAATTTCCTACTTCCAATACCAGTAAACACGGTTTCCAATATACTCAGATAAGATTACAGAGATAGTGTAGGTACAAACATAGGAGGGTGATACAAAACATTATCAATAATAGAAACTACACATACACATAGGACGTTGAAAGTAGTTACAACTGTGATATATCACTTGTTTCCATAACATGGAGTTCATTTCAATTAGCATCATCTTATGTGTTTCTAAGGGTATAGCTATTGGGCCTTGTGATGCTCTGCTATGGCTTGCCTAAACCTGTACTAATTATTCCCAATAAGGGAGGCCATAGAGTCCATGTTTCTTTGGGTCTGGCTCACTTCACTTAGTATAACTTTTTCCAAGTCCTTCCATTTCCTTACAAATGGAACAATGTCATTCTTTCTGATAGAGGCATAAAATTCCATTGTGTAAATGTACCACATTTTCCTGATCCATTCATCTATGGAGGGGCATCTGGGTTGGTTCCAGCTTCTCGCTATGACAAATTGTGCTGCGATGAACATTGTTGTGCTGGTGGCATTACTGTGATTTTGTTTGTGGTCTTTTGGATAGATACCCAACAGTGGGGCTGCTGGGTCATAGGGGAGTTCTATATTGAGCCTTCTGAGGAATCTCCATACTGCTTGCCAGAGTGGCTGAACCAGTTTACATTCCCACCAACAATGAAGTAGGGTTCCCTTTTGGGCACATCCCCTCCAACAATTGTTATTATTAGTTTTCTTGATATATGACATTCTTGCTGGGGTGAGATGGAATCTCAATGTTGTTTTGATTTGCATTTCCTTTATGGCCAGTGATGTAGAGCATTTTTTCATATGTCTATTGGCCATTCTCATTTCCTCATCAGAGAAGTTTCTTTGTAAGTCTTTAGCCCACTTGATGAGGGGGCTATTGGTTCTTTGCGGTTTTGTTTTGGAAGAAGGTAATTTTTTTAATTCTGCATATATTTTAGAGATGAGGCCTTTGTCTGTTGAGTGTCCGGTAAAGATCTTCTCCCAGTCTGTGGGCTTTCTGTTTATCTTGAGAGCTATGTCCTTTGCCGTGCAGAAGCTCTGGAGTTTGATGCAGTCCCATTTGTCCAACCTTTCTTTGATTTGTAGCCTTTCAGGGTCTTTGTTAAGGAAGTTCTGTCCTGTGACAAGGAGCCCAAGTGTTTCTCCTACTCCTTCCTTTAGTGTCTTCAGGGTGCCTGTTTTGATTTCAAGGTCTTTAATCCATTTTGAATTGATTTTGGTGCAGGGTGATATATAAGGATCTAGTTTTAGTTTGTTGCATGTGTTGAGCCAGTTTTGCCAGCACCACTTGTTAAAGAGGCTATCTTTCTTCCATACTATTGTTTTAGCTCCTTTATCAAAGATTAAGTAGGCATAGTTCTGTGGGTTTAATTCTGGGTCTTCAATTCTGTTCCATTGGTCTTCAGGCCTGTTCCGGTGCCAATACCAAGCTGTTTTTATTTTTATTTATTTATTTATTTATTTTGTTTTTGTTTTTTTTTTTTGGCCAGTCCTGGGCTTTGGACTCAGGGCCTGAGCACTGTCCCTGGCTTCTTCCCGCTCAAGGCCAGCACTCTGCCACTTGAGCCACAGCGCCGCTTCTGGCCATTTTCTGTATATGTGGTGCTGGGGAATCGAACCTAGGGCCTCATGTATCCGAGGCAGGCACTCTTGCCACTAGGCTATATCCCCAGCCCCAAGTTGTTTTTATTACTATAGCTTTATAATACAGCTTGAAGTTGGGCATTGTAATTCCTCCAGCACTGTTCTTTCTGCTTAGGAGTGTTTTTGCTATTCTAGGTCTTTTATTGTTCCATATGAATTTCTGGATTGCTTCCTCTATTTCATTAAAGAATGGTGTTGGGATATTAATGGGTATTGCATTGAATTTGTAGATAGCCTTTGGCAATATTGCCATTTTGATTACATTAATCCTCCCAATCCAGGAGCATGGGAGGTTTTTCCATTAACTTTGCCAAAGTTTTGTATCAGCTCTAGTAGCTTGGGGGTATAGTCTATGGGATTCTTTAGGTATAGGATCATGTCATCTGCAAAGAGAGAAAGTTTAACTTCATCTTTTCCTATTTGGATCCCCTTTATATTCTCTTCTTGCCTAATTGCTCTGGCTAGGAATTCTAGTACTATGTTGAACAGCAGGGGAGAGAGTGGACATCCCTGCCTTGTTCCTGATTTTAAAGGGAATGGCTTTAGTTTTTCACCATTTAGAGTTATGCTTGCTGTTGGTTTGTCATAAACTGCCTTGATTATATTCAGGAATGTTCCCTGGAATCCCAGTTTTTCCAGGGCTTTTAGCATAAATGGGTGCTGGATTTTATCGAACGCTTTTTCCGCACCCAGCGATAAAACCATGTGGTTCTTTACCTTGCTCCGGTTGATGTGGTGGATTACATTAATTGACTTGCGTATATTAAACCAGCTTTGCATCCCTGGGATGAATCCAGTTTGATCGTGGTGTATGATTTTTTTGATGACCTGTTGAAGTCGATTGGCCAGAATTTTGTTGAGAATTTTTGCATCTATGTTCATCAGGGAGATTGGTCTGTAGTCCTCTTTCCGTGATGAGTCTCTGCCTGGTTTTGGGATGAGGGTTATACTGGCTTCATAAAATGAGTCTGGAAGTGAACGTTCTCTTTCAATTTCATTGAAGAGTTTGAGAAATATTGGAGTGAGTTCTGTTTTGAAGGCCTTGTAGAATTCTGCGGTGAATCCATCTGGACCTGGGCTTTTCTTGGATGGGAGATCATTTATTGCTGTTTCTATTTCAATACTGGATATGGGTCTGTTTAGAAGGTTTAAGTCTTCATAGTTGAGTTTGGGGGTATCAATTTTTTCTAGGAAATCATCCATTTCTTCCAAGTTCTCGAATTTGTTGGCATAAAGGTTTGCAAAATAGTCCCTTATTATTTTCTGAATTTCGGTTATTTCTGTGGTGATGCTACCTGTTTCATCTCTTATCTTGTTTATTTGAGTGTGCTGCCTTCGTTCTTTGGTCAGGTTTGCCAGGGGTCTGTCTATCTTGTTGATTTTTTCAAAGAACCAACTCTTTGTTTTGTTGATTCTTTTGATGGTTTTTTTCGTCTCTAATTGATTTAATTCTGATTTGATTTTAATTATTTGCTTCCGTCTATTGACTTGGGGTTTGGCTTGCTGTTCTCTCTCCAGAAAATTAAGGTGCTTCCTTAAATTACTGAGTTTCTGTTTCTCCAGTTTGTTGATGTATGTACTCAGAGATATAAATTTTCCTCTGAGTACTGCCTTTGCTGTGTCCCAAAGGAGCTGGTACTTTGTGCCCTCAACTTGGTTGAAGTCCATAAACATTTGAATTTCTGTTTTAATTTCTTCAATGATCCACTGATGGTTCAGCAGTGTGTTCTTTAGTCTCCATGAATTGTGGGATTTTCTGTGGTGGCTGAATGAGTTGAGCTCTAATTTTATTCCATTGTGGTCTGAAAGAATGCAGGGAATGATTTTGATACTTCTGAATTTGTACAGATTTTCTTTGTGCCCTAAGATGTGATCTATTTTGGAGAATGTTCCGTGTGCTGCCGAAAAGAATGTGTATTCTGTCCTTGCTGGGTGGAATATTCTGTAGATGTCGATTAAGTCTAGTTGGTCTATGCAATTGTTTAGTTCTGTGGTTTCTTTGTTCAGTTTTTGGCGTGTTGATCTGTCCAGAGGTGATAGTGGAGTGTTAAAGTCCCCCACTATCATTGTTTTTGGGTCTATGAATGTTTTTAGAGCCAGTAGTGTTTGTTTGATGAAGTTGGGTGCTCCTGCATTTGGCGTGTAGATATTTAGGATGGTTATTTCTTCCTGCTGGAGAGATCCTTTTACTAGTATGTAGTAACCTTCTTTGTCTCTTCTTACCTTTTTTAATTTGAAGTCAATTTTGTCTGATACTAGGATTGCAACTCCAGCCTGCTTATGGGGGCCATTTGCTTGATAGATTTGTTTCCAGCCTTTCACTTTTAGAAGATGTTTACTTTTGCTGGATAGATGTGTCTCTTGGAGGCAGCAGAAAGATGGATCTTGATTTTTGATCCAACTTATGAGCCTATGTCGTTTGATTGGAGAATTAAGTCCATTAATGTTGACAGTTAGGATTGAGAGGTGATCGTTTGTTCCTCTCATTATCACTGTCTTGTTTAAAGCTGTGTCTTCCCATTTCTTGATCTAGTATTTACTAATTAGGGTTCATTTCTCTGTCTGTGTTGGGATCTTGATTATTTTCCCTGTATAGTACATCTTTAAGGATTTTGTGTAAAGCTGGTTTGGTGGAGATATATTGTTTCAGTTTTTCCTTATTGTGGAAGACTTTTATTTGACCTTCGGCTATGAAGGAGAGTTTGGCGGGGTACAGAATTCTTGGTTGGTAGTTATTTTTATTTAGAGTTTGGTATACTTCATTCCAGGCTCTCCTTGCTTTCATGGTCTCTGCTGAGAAGTCTGGGGTAATTCTGATTGCTTTTCCTTTATATGTGATTGTTTTCTTTGCCCTAACCTCTTTGAGTATTTTTTCCTTGCACTCTGCTGAAGCTGTTTTGATCACAATGTGTCGGTGGGAAGTCCTATTCTGGTCTGGTCGATTTGGGGTTCTAAATGCTTCTTGTATCTGTATAGGCCTTTCCTTCTGGATGTTTGGGAAGTTCTCAGCTAATATTCTGTTAAATAGGTTGCCTATCCCATTAACCTCTTTCTCCAAGTTTTCCTCAATACCTATTATCCTTAAATTGGGCTTCCTGATTGTGTCTTGAATCTCCTGTAGCGATCTGTTTTGTTGCTTGGACTGGATTTGTATTGATTTTTTATCTTTCTCCATAGAATCTAAGGAATCTTCAGCTCCTGAGATTCGATCCTCTGCTTCAGTTAGTCGGGACTGTAGGCTAGCTACATGATTTCTAATCTCTTTTCCTTCTGACTGGTCTTTCCTGATGATTTCCATGTCATTTCTTAGGTCCTGTATGGACTTCTTTACTTCATTAATTTCATTACTTTGGTTTTGAGTGTTGTCTCTTAGATCTTTAAGTTGGGTAGCTATCTTTTCATTTGACTCTTGAAGCTCACTTATCTTTCTATTTGTGGATGCCATGAAATTCTCCATTCATTTTTGCTTTGCCTCCTCACGCTCTAACATAATTGACTGAAGAGATTCAAACTTTTCATTTATCATGTTTATCAGTAAACTTTGTAGAGCATTTTGGGGGTTTTCTTCTATGTTTTTGATTGACTGCTCTGCTTCCTGCTTGTTTTGGGTGGGGGATAAGACTTCATTATTTGCCATCTTTCTTGTGTTTCTTCTGCCCATTTGAATTGGGAATGCCAGTCTACCAGCACCTGTGAGCACTGTTTAAGACCCAAAGCAGCCCTTACCAAGCACTGTTGTGTAAATCTTACAATTTCACAATTGTATACAGATAACTTGTATACCTGTCTATAAAGTTAGATTTGGTGTTCCTAAAGAATACAATTTCAATATAACATCTGATCCTGGGCCCTGTATTCAGTAGTTACTTATTTACTGTTACAACCTTATACGCAATTCTTGTTTTTATATTAAGTTCTTTTAGGACTGGCTTTCTCTATGAACCCCTTTGATTTACTCGTATTAAGCTGGGATATCCTCTATCCAATAACCAGGAGTCAATGGAGCCTGGAGGTCCAGGCAGTAAGTCAGGAGGGTAAGTTGGAGGTAGTAAAGAGAATAGAGTAAAGTGTATTGGGGGGGGGTGGTGGTGATTTTGGTTTAGTTTCAGTGACGTGGAAATGTGGAGAAGAGTAGAATCAGTAGAAAGCACATTGATAAAATGACAGACACTGGAGAGTTAGCAGAAAAGGGTGTAGGTGTTATTTATAGGAAAGTAATTTTTAAAGGAAGAGGACGCAATGAGAGAAATGAAGTAAAAATACTGGAAGACAGATACACAAAACAGAGAAAAATTATTTAACAAGGAAGCATAAGTAAATAAAAAGGAAAATAACAGAAAAGGGACAACCCAAGCAAATAAACAAACACAAAAAAAAACTTGATAAAACAAACCAGTAAAAATGGAAAACAAACAAACAAACAAACAAAACTAAAAAAAACAGCCAATGATGTTTCAGGTGTGAAAAAATTAAAAAGAAAATTTAAAAGAAAAGTTAAAAAAAAATGTTTGAAAAGAAAAAGAAACCAGTCTCTGGATTCCCTGCAATGGACTGCAGTCTATTTTCCTGATTGGCTGGTTTGACTTGATTTCAGTTGGCAAGGGGTGGATCTGTTCTGACCTTCTCCCCTGTTGGTGCAATCGTGGGTCTCTGAGGTTCGCACAGCTTGCAGGCAGGCCTTGGGCGTCCTCTGTCGATGGGGACGTGGGCAGTCACAGGAACTGTGGCTCCTCTGTCTGCTGTGGGGCCGCTGCCTTTGATGCCTGGACTTGACTAGACTGTGAACTCAGAAGAGCGTGGCGCCTCTGGCCTGTTTTGCTCCACTAAGAGTTGCTTGCCTGAGGGAGGCGGCCTCTTTGGCATAGGTAGCTATGGAATGCAGCTCCGTTTTGGGCTGGGAATTAGTTTCCTCTGTGACGGGACCATTTAGCTGTCCCCAGAACTGTTTGTTCCTCCTTCTGTTGTTTCCGTGCCCCTGGTAGCTGCTCGCAGCTTTTGCTTTAAGTTTAGAAGTTCCGGCGGGCAGGGCGGGGCATCTCTGGATAATCCCCGGACTCGCCTCCCGCCAGGGCAGGGGGCGTTCTTCTGGGCGGAGCTGGTTCTCACTGATTCCGCCCCTCCTGCCCTTTTCAAAGATGGCTTTTTTGACCTCGCTTTCCCCAGGCTCGCTTCAGTTCCAGTCTGGTCTGACCCTATGCCAGTGGCAAAGATGGCGCTTTGCTCTGGTGGTGGGGACAGGGATGCCTTCCAGAAGCTGGACTGTGGGCACCAGCGAGAATAATTTTTTTTTTTTTTTTTTGCGGGGTACTCACGCTATCTCTGCGATGTCAGGTCCTCCGTGCTCGGCTGCCGTCTGGAGTATTTCTCGCTTTAGCTGCGCGGAGTGCGGGGGGGCTGTGCCCGGCACTGTGCCGGAGCCGGCGCTGGCGCCGCGGCGGGACGCCGCCCGGAGCTCAAAACTGTGTTTTCAGACCAGCAAAGTCGATTTTTCCTTCCTGTTCAGAATCCCTGTACTGTTAGAACCTTCTTTGGCTGTCTTTCTCGGAGAAACAGTTTCTATGAGGTGAGAAAACTACGATATCAGAGGGAGCTCTGCAGGGCTCAGCCGCTCCTCCGCCGTCTTCCCCCTGAGTCAAGCACTGTTTTATGAATTATATAAACTATTATAAAAATTAAAAAATGCCTTCAGTGAAGGTCTAATCAAGAGGACTAGGAGAATCCATAGGATCCCAAAGAGGGTGTACAAACTAGTTAAAGAAGAGGCAAAGACAGAATCATAGGGAACAGCAACACATTAAAAGATAAAGGGAGGAAGAATTTCATCAGTGAGGTTGAGGGTAATTAGGAGAGAGAAATGCCAGGAAAGAACTTCAAGAAGAAGAAGGCTGAGGTTTTCAACTATATGGAAGTATGGTATGAAGTCAAGGGCAGATGAGGTATAAGAAGACATAACGCACTGACATTTGGTTGTATTGCATTTTCAGTTGTCAGTAGAGGTAGAATCCAGGCTTCTGTAAGAAGTAGGTTGAGTGAATGGGGAAAACATGAAGAGCTCTTAAGTGTGACCTTTTTCTAGGGTAATTAATGTTAAAAGGAAAGAGAGACATAGAATAGATAGAAGAATAGATACGATTAAATGGATATCTTCTTTTAAATTGATTTAAACAATAAAGGTGAATAGCTAAGATATGGAATCAACCTACATGCCCCTCAGTAGATGAATAGATCAAGAAAATGTGGTATATATAGACAATGGAATTCTATGCTTCCATCAGAAAGAATGACATTGCCCAATTCATAAAGAAATCGAAAGACTTGGAAAAAAATCATATTAAGTGAAATAAGCCAGACTCAAAGAAACATGATCCATGGTTTCCCTGAATAATAAAAATTATATGCTTAGGATAGTGCTAGCAGAGGTTCACAATAGCCGGATAGCTATGTACATATATACATATGATGGTAATTAAAATGACCTGCGTGACATTGGAAACAAGAGGTTTTTGTTATTGTTGTTTTTCCTTTTTATAGAGTATTGTTTGCAGTTATTTCTTTTGTATTTTTTTCTCCTCTGATTTATTCCCTGTGGGCAATGTTTCTGATTTCATTACCTTATGTCTTGAATATAAGTTTATCTGATTTGGAAAGGAAAGGGGAATCACAGAAACAGTGGGACAAAGGGTGAACCAATGCAACAGTGACACTCACAAGACACTATGTTAGAAATAAACTTTACAATTTGGCGGGAGGGGACTGGGAGAGAGGGAAAGCAGAAGAAAACAAGGGGGCAGGTATCAATATTTGAAAACAAATGTAATCCCTCTGTACATCACCATTACAATAAAATTTTTTAAAGGTGAAATTAGCCTATATTTAGAAAAAGCGAAAGAGGTCAGTGGAGAAGGAGATAATAAAAATGGTATGTGAGATTCAAATTGATGCTCCCTGTTGAGTCCTATATGTGAGGATGCAGGAACTCAGGTATAGTTTCTGGTTTTGTTTTTTTAATCAAATAGCACTTCTCTAACCTTGGTTCTTCATCTGTAAAATGATGACAATGATAGTGTTTATCTCATAAGTTTAGTAAATACTTAAAGCAATGTCAGATACCTAGTCAGTTTTCAATAGCATTTAATGCTATCGAGGTTATTAATTGAGTACCTATGGTGTACTGCTCGGTTTTGTGCTAGGAACTGAGGATACAAGTCAGGCATGGTTTCACTGTCATGGAGCTTGTTGCTTTCACTGTATAGATACAGCTCAAGATAAACTGGAAGGTGTGGGGCTCACTTGCTATGACTGACATCCCTTATAGGTAAAGGTAGAGATGGAGGAGAACTGCAGGTGTGGATCAAAGAAGCCAAGAATCTGACAGCTGCCAAATCAGGAGGTACTTCAGACAGCTTTGTCAAGGGGTGAGTCCCTGAACCAGCACCAAACTAACCAGCTTCAGGACTATAGAGTTAGCAGAGGAACCCAGTTTAACCTTATTCAATGAGCCTATCCTTGTGTGCCCTACCACCCTCAGCAACCCTCCTTGTTCTTGAAATTAGGTAATGGAAAAACCTCCAGCACCACCTTGGCACTGGTCTGAACTCAGGTTGGACTGGGCTGTGGTATTAATTTCAGCAAAGGAGGATGATAGACAGGTTAAGACTTTTTCCTTATTCAGGTTTGTCATTAATCCCAGGTCTCAGTCTGTATCATTGGACTATATTTGTTGACTCAGGGCTTTGTTCTTTATAATTATGAAGCACAGCTAGCTTTCTCCAGTTTATAAATGTCTCACTGGCTTAAGCTCTCTAGCAAATCATGTTTGGTTAAGCCAAGAAATATTCCTATTATTCTTATTTATCTTTGGAGAAATCTGTTCCAGTATTTAAAACTCATTTTTGGTAGAGCCTAGACAACAGCCTCACTAATAATAGATTCATTTTCTGTCTAGGTTAAAGGAAGTGAATATGATGAATGATGAAGTGGGGAGTCTGCTTCAGAAGATTCATAGGGGTGTGTGTGCACTAGATCTGGGCATTGACTCATCTTCCTGGGCTAGGCCTGTGGTAGGGGAAAGAGGAATTTAGACAGATATTGGCAACTTTGAATATGTTGATTGCTTCCTGCCCTTTGCCAGATACCTCCTTCCCATGAGGAACAAGGCCAGTAAGCGTAAAACTCCTGTGATGAAGAAGACCCTGAATCCTCACTACAACCACACATTTGTCTATAATGCTGTGAGGCTGGAAGATCTACAGCACATGTGCCTCGAACTGACTGTGTGGGATCGCGAGCCCTTGGCCAGCAATGACTTCCTTGGAGGAGTCAGGCTGGGTGTTGGCACTGGTGAGTCTCTCCTCATCCTCCTTTGTCTTAAAACCTCCTGTCTACTTTCACTCTCAATATCTCCTGCCCATGACAAAGTTCCTCTATCAGACATTGTCTTCTTTCCTTTAAGTTACCAGTCAACAAATATTTATTGAGTACCTGAGATGTACTAGGCCCAGGTGCAGGCTGAATGTATACACTGTTATGTGAAGCTGATAGCCATGAATTCTATCATCATTCCACAGAAAAAACTACAGATATGCCAATATATCTGTACAAATATTTTTTTCATCTTTTATCTTGTTATATGAATGGTCCTGGATAATAAGGGCCAATCTCATGTGAGGTGTTTCAGATTTGCCCCTCCCCTTCTCAGTGGCCCTATGTCTACAATCTCTACCCATAAAATCAGTTTTATTTTCCCTACCTACTGAAGATATGTACAGATATGCTTGGTGCTTCCAATCTTAAAATCTTCCCTGACTACAAGTCCCCTGCTGCAATATGTCTAAAAGAATGGTCTACTTATTTTTTACTTCTCCTTTGGTACCAAGTCCACTGCAATTTGACTTTTATCTCACACTCACCTGACCAAATACTCATGCCAAAGTGTTGTTCTTATCTCATAAGAATTCTCAGTGCCAGTTCTGCTTCATCCTGGTGAGCAAAGCAAGGGACGTTGATGAGTCTGATCAGAATACAGGCTATATAATTCACAGCAAGAGAATTTTGCAAACAGGCCTCTTATTGCTACCTGTTCTAGCTAGCAGAATACCAAGAAGTATTTTGATTTTCTCTCAAGGTTACATGAAATAAATGAATGCTTGTACTGGAAGAGGTGGTGGGAAGAATGGAGGGAAAAATGTTATTTTTCTCTTACAATTTTGAGTGAAACCATACTGTATTTAACTTTCTGTGTACAGTTATATTCAATAAACTATTGATTTAGTATTAATAGATACCCTCTCACCTTAGATCTGCACATGTGATAATTAAAAGAATATTGGACAAAAAAGAATTCTCAGTGCTATTTGATGTAGCAGAACACTCCATTTTCTTCAGATACTCAGCTTCCATCCACAGTACACTCTGATTCCATTTGAACCCACTATTCACTACTTTCTACTGTTTCCTGTGGGCTCCTTGTCCTGTATTCAAATTCTAAATGTTGGTGCTTCTATGGGATTAGTCTTGTATTCTCTCCCTTGTTCTCTTTTTTTGTAGAGTCTCCAGTCTCTATGTTCACCAATAACTATCACAAACCATCTAGAATTATGTTTAAACACTTGTAAGCTAGTTCTTTGTGTAAAACCCAACAATGACTGCTGTTCTATTTAGAAAACACTCTAAAGTTCTTACCAAACCTACAGACCCTCACATAATTTGTTCTGTTCCTTTTCAATCCCTCTGTTCCTTTTCAATCCCTCTGGCTCACTCTCCAGTTTGTTCATGGTTCTCCATCCATGACTTTAGCTCTGCTCTCTTAAGTAGACTATGCCCATTCCCACTCCAAGAACTATACAGTGATTATTCTCTGTCTGGAAAGGCTGGATTCTTTCCATCCTTTAGGTTGTCACTCAAAGTCTCCATCTCTGAGAGTCCCTCAGACCATTCCATCTACAGTGGGTCACAATCCAGGTCCTCCAAATCACCCTCTTTATTTTGTAATGTTTATCTTACTATGTGAAATTCTATGAAAGTTTGCTTGTTATATTTGTCTTTCCTATTTAAATATAAGCTGCTTGAGGGCTTTGTTCACCACTTGTATCTCCAGAGTCTAGGAGAGTACTTGGCACATAGTAGACACTCAATCAATTTTTGTTGGATGAATGACTGAATGTATTGAAGAATAGGAGTCTATACTCAGAGCAAAAAGTGTTTAGTTATTTTAATTTTTTGGTTCTGGGATTTGAACTCAGGGCCTCACACTTTCTTTGCCAGTATTCTAGCACTTGAGCTACACCTCCAGAGCTGCTTTCTATTGGTTACTTTGGAGACGAAGTCTAACAAACTTCTATCTTGGCTGGCCTCAAAACAAGATCCTATAGATCTCAACCTCTTGAGTATCCAGGATTATAGGCATAAGCCACAGGTGCGCAGAAGTTTTTGTTTTTGTTTTTAAATTCCAAGTCAGGTTGCCAATAGGGGAAGGATTGGAATCTTCCCTTTGGCATGAGAAATCAGACACTGGCACTCTGAACAAGAAGTTTGTAGTGACGATGTGTTACTTGGGGTCCCTTTTCATTACCTGAAGTCTCCTGATAGTCTCAGAGCACAAAATATCTGTAGGATTAACAAAAAGCACTTCCTTAGCCCATATTGATGGTATAGTCTTTTATGGGGCAGCTGCCCTTGCTATATAACCCATCTTCCAGGATGAGCTGAGGAATGGAGCCCCTATTCAGCCTCCTCCGTTGTTTCTCCTCAGGGATCAGTAATGGGGAAGTGGTGGACTGGATGGATTCGACTGGGGAAGAAGTGAGCCTGTGGCAGAAGATGCGACAGTACCCAGGGTCTTGGGCAGAAGGGACTCTGCAGCTCCGTTCCTCGATGGCCAAACAGAAACTTGGTATATGAGTCCCTCTCATCCTCTGCACGTCCAGCCCTAGCCAGGGCAAGTCAGAGGAAGTGAGGGAACCAAGGGCAAAGATTTTTAATTTAATATGTGGGGTGTGTGTGTGTGTGTGTGTGTGTGTGTGTGTGTGTGTGTGCGCGCGCACACATACAAGCATGTATTCCTGCAAATTTTATATTGCTAGGTAGAGTGGTGGAGACTTGTTCCCCCTTTGAAAGTAGGTTCTAGTATAAGTAAGGGCCTCTTCAATATATTTTTATTTGTATATAACCTACTACATTTTCAGAATTCATTCTCTCCTGTGTCTTTGTGAGCTTTAATCAACTTTGAAGGAAAAATTTTTAAAACAACATTTCTCCTCTTTCCTTGCTATCCTTGTTCTTACTTCTTGAGGAAGCCCCTGCAACTTTTGGCTTTAGTTCTAGCTTGTGGTTCAAGGTATGCCTGATCTTGGACCAAGGCTCTGGGAAGCAGGGTTGGGTTGCTACAGGTAGAGGGGAGGTTATAGAAGAGAGATAAGTAGGTCCTGTCTTTGGCTCCAATTTACACTTTTAACTCATCTTCTACCTTGATACATTTTTGGCTTTTCTTTTTCTTTTTTTTTTTTTAAGCAGTTTCCACTTTGCTTAAGTATAATCATTTTCTTTGAAATGCTAAGAAAGTCTCTAGCTTCTGCCAGTACTAGACCTTTGGGAAACCCTTATAATGGAGTCACTTTAGAACAGCTCTCTAGTCAGATGATGGCTTTCTGACTGAATCACAAATGTGCCCAGTGAGACCTTCTACTGATCCCAGAGGACTTAAGTGATGGAAGCTAACGTACCTCACAGCCCATCCTGAATTCGGTGCGTTTTAAATGCATACAGCAGTTGTTGGAGGGAGAACTCCTTATTTCAATAATAAAAGATGAGACACTTTTCAGGCTCAGGCACTACATCCTTCCCTGTGTCAGGCTGTGTAATCAAACAGAATATGGTTTCCTACCTACCTTGGTGTCAGCCAGAAGAGCCTAATTATCACCCTAGACTAGAAACTATTATTGCTCTAGTTGAATGGAAACAGACAGTCTCCCAGCTAGTCTGACATCCTACCTGATAATGTTTTCAATTCCCATTTTCTGATGTTTCCTGACCTTCACCTACATGCAACCTGGGAATGGTGTGTTATGTTCAAGCATTTCAGAAAAATGTCTGATGAGCCAACCTTCGTGTCCATGCTACTCTCTCTTTCAAACTAATCATTTTATCCTTAAAAGGGTTTCTATACAGAGTGGTATGTGGAAGGAGCCTATTTCCGAGAAGAAATTTTCAAATAGAGCCAGCTGCTAGTTGACTTTTCTACAAGCCTAGTACACTGAGGGCAGCTAGTGTGGTTTCTGCTACATGTGTGAACTGAATGGAAGAATGATCTTAAAAGATTTATTTGCTGTGGATTGGTACTGTAATGGGAAGTATCACTTGAAATCCTGGGTTTTAAGTTGCTCTTTTGCTTTCTACCCCTTGACATGTGTGCTTCAATAAAGCTTTCTCATTTGCAAATATTTGCATTTGTAAGTTACTCTTTTCTTTAATGTCCTGACTTCACTGCTTGTCTTAAAGAAGAGCCCGAGTGATAAATGCCCTTCCCTAACTGTCCTGTACTGACTTGAAGACAATTTGTCTTTTCCCACATTGTTACTGACACCTGTGCTGAGCTCGGCTCTCTTGTCCTGCATTTCTGGTATCGAAAAGTGCTACCACATTTTCCTCTGTCAAACATTAAGGCAAGTTGGTCTTTAGCTTTGTTGATTCCCCTCCTCTTATGGGAGGGGAGAGAGAGATATTCACACTGGAATCCTGTTTTGCTGAGGGAAGCAGAATTTTCTCTCCAGTTCTATTATTACTTAATTTTGAGAGCTGAATAACGCATTGGAATTAAGCTATCTTTGAATCAAGGCTCTGGAGAATTATATAGAGCCCGAGTGATTCTTGACCCCTTATACAAAAGGACATTAATATATATCAAATGCTTTATGTGTACCAGGTTTTATATATTATTTCCTTAAACTCTCCAACCATCTTATGCAGTAAGAAATCTTCCCTTCTTACAGATGAGGAAACAAGCCCACTGCCATGTGACAGATTTGGGATTTGAATCAAGGGCTAACTCACCTGTACCACACTGCCTCTTACCATTTACAAGGACATGTGTATTATGGGCAAAGAGGCAAAAGAATGGATGACTTGCCTCTTCTAAAATACCTTAGAGAAATGGGTTTAATTTACACAGTAGTGCAATCAGAATGCTTTGACATTACCTATCCAACTTAGTTGTACAGACCGTGTTTGTATATGTATGGATCTGAGGTAGTAGAAGGGGAAAAGCTGTTGAAGGAAGAGAGGAGAAGGCCAAAAAATGGAGGATGGGAGGAATGGAGGAGAGTCAGGCTCACCATGTTGGTGGGGCTGCTGTGGGTTTGATTCTGCTCCTGCCTCCCCTACCTTAGGAATTAGGATTCATTTTTTTCTTTCATTGGTGTCAGTACTAGAGCTCCGAGCCATAAGATCTCTCTTGACTTTTCTGCCCATGGCTGATGCTCTATAGCTTGATCCATGCTTCTAGTTCCATCTTTCTGCTTTTTAATTGGAGATAAGAGTCTTTGGAATTTGGCATAGCTGGCTTCAAACTGTGAGTCTCAAATCTCAGCCTTCTGAGTAGCTAAGAGTATATGCAGAAGCCATTGGAGCTGGAGAGTAGTTGGGACTTCTTGGGGGTCATAATTTATAAAGTAAAATTTCTTAGGTAAAACCTAAGAAAACAAAATTGAATTACCTTGACTACTGTGAATCCAGAGTTCCTCTGTTGTTTTAAGCTGGAGGAATCAATTTTAGGTGGGAACTCTGGTCAGGATGTAGTGGGACACCTGTGTTATCTTTCAGGCCTTTGGCATGTCTAGGCTGGCCACTTGAAGTGTTAGTGAGACAGACAAGGAAGGACATTTGTCTTTGCCAATATGCAATGTTCACCTTTGGAACCACAGACTGTGTTTGACCAGAAATTTCCCACATGAGCCCTCTGTATTTTGCCTTCTGTGCATGAATTGCCTTTAGCCTTCTATATTTCCCTGGAGGGTACTTGGAGAAGGAAGTCTTTCCCTCCAAGTTTGATCATTTCTTTCTTGTCTTCTTCTACCCAGAAACCATTTTTATCAAAAAGGGAAGGAAATAAGGAAGAATAAGGAGCAAGAGAAAGATAGAAAGAAAGGAAGGAAGAAAGAAGGGAGAGAGGGAGGGAAGGAAAGGAGAGAGAGAAGGATGGAGGGAGGGTGGGATGGTGAGAGAGGGCAGAGGGAAGGAGATCTGAGTTTCTCTACTTTCTAATAGCCCAACCTCCAATGTACTTTCACATTTTCACACTTGATTCTGAAGACTTGTGTTGTATTCATCTCTTAAAGGGGATATCCTACAAAGTTAATATATGACCAGGTCTGTTTTCTTTTCCTGTAATCTCGAGTGGTGCTCTAGCTCACAGGCTAGGGGGCTCCTTTAATGAAGGGACAGCATTATCTTCCTTTTGCCCTAGAGACTGGAGGACACAGTAGGCAGTTCGTGCCCATGAGCTGGCTGGAAGGGCCAAGAGAGACCATTCTGTTCTGATTAGATTTTTCCTGTCAAACTCCCTTCCGATGCAATGTTTTTCTAACTTTGGATAAAGTGGTGGTTCATATTTTAACCCAATTCCAGAGAAGAGAAAAATGACAAGCAAGTTCAAGAATGTTTGATAGATCCCTGCCAAACCTTCCTGGCCTCTGACATAATTAATCTAAAGGTAAGTCCACCTATACTTGTTTAAATTGTCTGGATTGTCTGTTGTGATGGTGCTGCCCTCTTCTGTCACCTTGAGGTAGAGAACCATTGCAAACAACCAGTGAATAAATGAATTTAGGTTACTTATCCCCTCTACCTCCAATCTGCTGTTCAGGACCTGTCTTCAGTCCCTACCTAGCTGTCATGCTCCTCTAGTGCTTTCTGAAGCAGACTCTTATTTAGGGAAACTATTACATAGCCCTTAGTATGTGAAATGCCCTGAACTGGCAAATTTTACCCATCTCAGAGTTCTGTCCTTAGAGTTGTGATAGATAAACCATTTCTTCCTTTTATTAGGTTTCAGTTTTAGCTAACATGAGTAGAGGTGATGCCCCTGACCTCAACCATGCCCTGGCTCAAGTTCATTCGCATACATCCCTTTGCTCCTTGCGCTGGGTCAGCTCCTGATTGCTCAGCAAGTAGTCATCGATGAATGTGAAGATTTCTTCTGGGGTGACAGGTTCCATGTAGCGTTCTCGATCAATACCTTGTTTGTCAATCAACACCATGTTGAAGTAGGAGCGAGTGAGGTGCTGAA
Organism: Perognathus longimembris pacificus; assembly: GCF_023159225.1. Lineage (NCBI taxonomy): Eukaryota > Metazoa > Chordata > Mammalia > Rodentia > Heteromyidae > Perognathus > Perognathus longimembris. The sequence continues at coordinate 39,222,459 of NC_063188.1, forward strand.
ATTGCCTAGAGAGAGCAGCCCAGGAAGTCATGAGACCTTGTCTGGATATTTGTCCCACAAAGCTCTACTACCCTCTGACCTTCCATAGCTTCACTTATGGACTAAATCCTTTCCTAGCCCTTCCTATGTCCCCAGCCATACCACACTGCTTGGATCAAACCCTTTTGCAAAGACACCCTAGCGGGAGCAACTTGTTTTTCTTTTCTTTTTTTTTTTTTTTAACCAGGCTGTGCTTCCATTTCCGTCATCTTCTCCTTTAAGCAGGGCCGATACACATAACTGTGCAGGTTGTATGAACTGACTCTGGGGAGCACCCCTCACAGACACTATGGACCTGTATCCATATCAAATATGGCAGCTCTGTGTTTGATAAATACCACCTGGTTAACTCTGCATTGTAGCTACGAGTCTGCAGTTTTCTTCCTCTGAATGTTTCTAGTTTCTAACTAGGCCTCGATCCTTCTATCCCTACTGAGAATGATGTATAGGCAGATATTGTTTCTACAGTAGTGAGCACTTATGGCTTTACTGGCCCTGAGTATACACAGAGGCACTTAAAGTCCAGTAATGGATAATAGAAAAGTGAATTTCTACCACCTGCTAACTATAATGTTGCTCCAGGGTCAGCCACATAGGATTTAGATTTCAATGCCTAAAGTTGTCTTTTGCTCCATTAGAAACTGAAAGTAACCAGTTAAACCCATGAAGTAAGAGAATCTGGTTTATAGGGGTCTGTCTCAGCCTTGGCTATGCTTCAAAGGCATCTCAGGTCATTTATAAAAGCACACTCCTGAAATGGTTTGAGGTAGAGCCTGGTAATCTGTATTTTAAATCTCCATTTGCTTCTCATCCCCTGCTAGAATTAAGAGTCACTCTCCGGTCTTGCCTAACTCAACTCTAGTACCAAAGGAAATGCTCCCCTCCCGAAGTATAATCTCTGCCAATTCTGCCACAATCCCTGATTATCAGGGTCCTGCCTATGGTTTCTGCCCATCCCTGTTCTGCAACCTCCCAGCTTGGACCTGAGCTCCTCAATGATGCTGGCTGACAGCTGTTGCTCACGGATGCGTCCCACTTCCTGAGGTGGCTGTCCCACCAGCTCGATGATGGTCACATGCCGCAGGTCCAGTCCACAGGTGGATTGCTGGGACAAGGAGAGAACATTTAATGAAATAGCCCTTTGCATTCAAATCCAAAGCTAGTTGACTCTGTTCTGGGACCATGTGAGGCAGTATGGGAAAAGAGAGGCTTCTGCAATCTTCCCACAATCACAGGATTAACTCTGCACCTGCTTTGGGGCCTATATAAACTTTGCCTTCTGTCATTGCTGAAGCAATTGCCCCAAATGCTTCCTTCCTTCTACTGAAGTATGTGAAACCAGCTATAGCATGTGGAGAAGAAAAGAAACTTAATTCATATCCTATAGGACCATAATCATTACATTAATCTACACAAGTTTTAAACTGCATAGGTTTTTAATAGATAGCTATTGTGGTATAATAATGGTGGTTATTGTTCCTTGTTTATTTATATAGCCAAAGCTTTGTAGAAATAATCTACTCCTTATAACAACTCTCACAGGGTTATAGTGTCATTCTTATTCTGTAGGAAATAAACTGACACAACTGTCCAATTTAGCATGAAAATAAGATGTGAAGCTAACATTCAAATAGAAGGTGGACGAGGCCTGCCTCCTGTGTGCCCTTTACCACTAGGCTATATTCCCAGGGTCTTCTCTCAATCTTTTTTCAAACACTATCAGGGCAGGGTGCTGGTGATTCATGCCGGGAATCCTAGCTACTCAGTAGACTGACATCTGAGGATCATACTTTGAAGCCAGCAAGGGCAGAAAGTCTGTGAAACTCTTATCTCCAATTAACCACCAAAAAGCTGGTAGTGTAGCTTTGGGTCAAATTGTACAGTGCTAGCTAGCCTCGAGCAAAATAGTTCAGGGACATTTCTCAGTCCTAGGCACCCAGAAAACAAACAAAACACCTGGGCTCTTCTTTTTACCAGTTGTTGCTTCCTTGAATTGGGCAGCATGTCCTGTGACTCTACTTTCCTTTGGTTTTTGTCCTCCCTTGCCCTCAGGATGTCTTATTAGCCAGTTACCAGGTTGAAATTTATTTATTATTTGTTGGTCTTGGGATTTGAACTCTGAGCTTCGGTGCTGTCCCTGAGCTCTTCAACTCAAGGCAAGTGCTCTACCAATTGAGCCACAGTGCCACATCCTTTTGCTTATTCAACCTTTAATCACCATAACCCACCTACCCACCTACCCACCCCCTAGCCAAGTAGCTATTTCTTAATGTTCTGGGTTTCTAGCCCCTTGGAGCTGCTTAGAGCTCTTCCTTTTTGTCCTGTCAGCACAACCTGATTGTTTGCATCAATCTAGTCTGTTCTTTTTATAAGTCCTCATGCTTGTATTTATTTTCTCAAACTTCCCCTCTCTCTTTTCCACCAGTAGTTTGGGTTAGGTATTTTTAACATATTAAAAATCACCATGCAACTTTCTCATTTTACTTTGAGATATCAAGAACTTCTACTACTGGTAGTAGTTAGCACAGGTCTAGGAATCAGCCTACCTGCGTTCATTCCTAGCTCTACTATTTACTAGCTAGTGACCTTGGCAAAACACCTTGTTTATTAAGGAAGCATTCTATCAGTACCTCTCTCATAGGGTAGCTGTGAGAATTAGATAAGCATGTGCAAAGCATGTATCAGTACTAGTACTTGTACAACCCTTATTTGTAGAAGTGTTTATTAATTCCATTCTTCCATGAAAATGCAAAGGTAGTAAATTCCTAGCATTTACATTTAAGCACAACTGTTTTATAAGTCTCTCCAGAGTACTCTATCTCGTGCTCTTCCCAATCTCCCACTCAGTCCTGTGCAAGGCACATCTACCACTCCAATGGAGGACTTATTGTCTTTCCATTAAAAAACAACAAATAGCAGTTTTAAACAATGTGATAAATGTTTGTGGCAAAGCTAATCAAATACTATTCACTCCTGTTACTTTGAGCTAACAGGGTTTGTGTGGTAGAGAGCAACTATTTCATTTGGAAAAAGTCAGAAGTAGAATAGTAGTGAAATCCTCATGAGGGGAATGAGTCTCACCTGCAGCATAGAAATTTGCATTTTATAATATCGGTTAGAAGCATCAGGAGCAGAGATAATGAGAAGTCGCTGTTTCTCATAGAACTGATCCAGAAGGCCAGCAGCAGAATTGACATTGACATTGATCTTCATAGCTATGGTAGAAACAAGAGGTCAGAGTATATCTGTCTTCTTTACCCTGCTAGGGTACCCTAACATCATGAGTTCTAATCTTCTAGGTTAGCTATTCTAATTGTATCTCCCTTTCTGGGGTGGTTGGATGGCATTCCTGAAAGAAACCTGGAGATAAGATAAACTTGGCGGCTGGGGTGTAGCTCAGTGGCAAAGCACTTGCCTAGCAAGTGCAATGTCCTGGGTTCGATTGCCAGTACCAAAAAAGAAGAGACAAAAAAGTACAGTTAAAAAAAAAAAGGTAAAACTTGGAGTAAGAGTGTTTTGTGGGCAGAATCTTGGCTCATAAAATAGACCCTTTCTTAGAATCCCTCATTCCCATGTCATGCACATTTTTATTAAACCCCTGTGTCATGAGGAGGATATTCCAAGTTGTCTTTGATCAACATAATGACCATCCCTATTCCCTGCTTTCACTCACGAGTGCAGATAGGTGGTGATCCTGACCACTGGCGACTGGACTGGCACACACGAGAAGGGGTCCCTTGACGCTCATAACCACCATCACAGTAGTATTCACAGGTGGCGCCATAGTTGTTTCCTGATGAGGTGCAGGTGAGGTAGCCATGCTGTGGTGGTTTTAGAATAGGGCAGCGTCTCACTGTTAGGGAGGAGCTCAAGTTAGGAGTTACAGTGTCTGTTATTAGCAGGAGAAAGCTAAGCAGGTGCACATTTTGGGTTTTCTAGAGCAGGAGTCTTGGAATGATACATATGAATGCCTTTTCTGTTTTTATGGTGGCTAGTGATAGAAATATTTCCTCTCCTAAGGAATTAAATTTGAAATGCAGATAGAGGCTCATAAAATTTGAAAACACAAGTGAATACACATATATTATCATTAAGAGCATAAATCCTTTAAAAAGAGTATAAATTCTTAAAAGAAAACATTGTCATTTCTGTTTGCAGATTTTATGGACGTTATAGGTAACAGGTGGTAGAAGTTCACTTTTCTATTATCCATTACTGGACTTTAAGTGCCTCTGTGTACACTCAGGGCCAGTAAAGACATAAGTGCTCACTACTGTAGAAACAATATCTGCCTATATATCATTCTCAGTAGGGATAGAAGGATCGAGGCCTAGTAGAAACTAGAAACATTCAGAGGAAGAAAACTGCAGACTCGTAGCTACATTGCAGAGTTAACCAGGTGGTCTTCTGTGTTTGGTATGGATACAAGTCCATAGTGTCTGTGAGGGGTGCTCCCCAGAGTCAGTTCATACAACCTGCATAGTTATGTGTATCAGCCCTGCTTAAAGGGGAAGATGATGGAAATGGAAACACAGAAAACAATAACAATAGTTTTATGTTTATATAGGGTTTCACTATGCAGCTCATTGTGGCTTTACACTTAGAATGCAACCCAAGCTGGCCTTGAACTTGTGATCTACCTACTTCAGCCTCCCAGTTGCTAGGATTACAGGCATGCATGCATCACCACACTTAGCCTGAACCACTTTTTTGTGGGTATTGGTAGTGGAACTCAGAGCCTTGTACTTGGTAGGCAGGCACTCTTACCTCTGAATCATACCTCCACTCCTTTTTTTGTGCTGGATATTTTGTGATAAGTTCTCAAGTTTTGACTGGGAATGTACCTGGGCCATGACTCACCTATTTCATACTTTTAACCATAGATAGGAATGATAGGCACAATACCACCATGTCCAGTTTCTTCTACTGAGATGGAGTTTCATAAATAATTTGCCCCGGGCTGGCCTGGAACTGTGATCCTCTCCATCTCAGTCTCAAGCAAAGCTGGGATTACAGTCATGAGCTACTAGCACCCAGTCAGAATCACTTTTAATATTGTAAATAAGTCAGAGTAGTATATCCATAATCATTAGGATGAAGCAAATCTTGACATAATCTTAGATGAGAATGATATGCTGTCATTAATTTTCTGAAGAATTTTTAAAGGACATGCATAAATTGAAGTTTTAATAAAAGATAAAAATGGGTGATTTGTGATTGCATATATTGTATAATCTCAACTATTTATTTGTGGTAGTACCAGGGTTTGAACTCAGGGCCTCATGCTTGTTGGGCATGTTCTCTGACACTTAAGCCACTTTTTGCTTAGGTTATTTTTTGTGGGTTGTGGGGCTTGAACTCAGGGCCTGGGTGCTGTCCCTGAGCCTCTTTGTGCTCAAGGCTAGTGCTCTACCACTTTGGGCCACAGTTCCACTTCCGGTTTTGGAGTGGATAATTGGAGGTAAGAGTCTCATGGGGACTTTTCTGCCAGGGCTGGCTTTGAACTGAAATCCTCAGATCTGAGCCTCCTGAGTAGCTAGGATTATAGGCATGAGCCACTGGCACCCAACCTACTGAGTTTTAGGTAGCGTCTTGTGATTTTCCTCAGAGTAGACCTTAAACTGTTCCTATATATGATTTCTACCTACCTGGGATTACAGGCATGTGACATTATATATAAAAAATAGTTTTAATGGACATGTGCTCTAAGATCCATTAAACAACATCACCAACATCGGTAGAGTTAGCAGTATGTTTTTAAGTATGCATAGATAAAAGATCAGAAGAAAATCATTGAGAGATTAACAACAATTGCCTCTGAACAATGGAGTAATATCTTTCCTCTTTAATATTTTTATTTTTCAAATGCCTAGCAATATATGTTATTTTTATAGTAAGAAAAGCAAAACAAAAGGATGTGATGCAAGGCAAAGGGGGGGGGGGGATATGGCCTATTGGCAAGAGTGCTTGCCTCGTATACATGAAGCCCTGGGTTCCATTCCCCAGCACCACATATATAGAAAAAAACGGCCAGAAGGGGCGCTGTGGCTTAAGTGGCAGAGTGCTAGCCTTGAGCCCAAAGAAGCCAGGGACAGTGCTCAGGCCCTGAGTCCAAGGCCCAGGACTGGCAAAAAAAAAAAAAAAAAGACAAGGCAAAGGGGAAAAGGCCTTGGTGAATAACTGACAACAAAGACTAATTAGATTTGTTCATTTTGATGGTCCAAAGAGAAATAGATACAGAGTCTCTGTCAATTTTATCTAGTGTCAGGAAAATCAGAAAAGAGTCATTGGCAAGCCAGAGCTTCTGTGCCGTATGCATGAACATGCTCTACAGACTTCCTGAATGAGCTTGTTTGATGAACTTGCTTTTTCCATTCCACAGTATAAGGGAGATGTGTATTTGTATGTGTTTCATTTACAGAGAGGGGAGTGTTTTCGTGAGCTAGAAGGTCATGATAGAGCAGGAAAAATGAGCAATGAGGAAACTGAAGAATTCTTTCTGACCTTGTACTTTCACAATGAACTTGCAGCTGGCCCGATTGTATGCATGATCGTATGCAGTATACCGAATCACATGCTCTCCTTCAGGAAAATGAGAACCAGGCTCAGGGCCTCGAAGGGTCACCCTGAATGAGAGAAGAGCAAAGGAGCTACTGCGGAAAAATACTATTAGAACTGAGGTCAGAGGCACTTCATCCCTGTAGCCTTGGACATTGCAGTTTCAGTGTGGGCTGCCTGAGGATCTGGGAAGGGTGGAGGGGCAGAAGGCATGTGCTGCTCAAGCTTACCTGGTGATGGTACCATCCGCGGAATCTTTCACTAAGGGTGGGTCCCAGTATACTCGAGCACTCAGTTTCTCTGGCTCTGCCATCTTCTCACGTGAGTGTGGACAACGAATCTTGGGAGGATCTATGTCTTCAAAAATGAAGTCAACCATTGATTTGTGGGCCCCCCTGCCCTTCTGGAGGGAATCCATTGAAAAAAATAGCACCCCAAACTGGATAGTTAAATTGAGGTTTTCAAGGATACCTGACTCCAAGGAAATAATTGTGCCCTCAGTGCCATCCCCCTAGCAAGTAAGAATGCTTTCTGCAATTAATATACCCCATCTTTTGTAGAAATTAGGCTTAAATAACTGCCACAGGAAAACTGGGAGCAAGCAGCATTTACCTACACATACAGGCTCGCCTCCACTCCATCGTCCATCTTCCATACAGATCCGACTTCGGTCACCTTCTAGGTGGTAGCCACTGGAACAGCTGTAGTCACAGCGGGAGTCAAGAAGCACCCCATTTGTGCAAGTGTAGGTGCCACTAGTGATGAATGGCAGTGCATGGCATCTCATTTCTATGAGAGAACCAAGTGGCAAGCTCAGTGGCCCTGTGAGACTAGCTAGATATCTAGCATAGGAAGAACCATATTAGAGAACTGAAAATACAGAAAGTCAGCCCCACTGCCCATATATTTTTGTACTTAACTGCCTTTCCACCTCTAATTATCTTTTATTTTCATATTATAAATGTGTAGAAGCAATCTTGGTGGAGAAGGGGTGGTCTCAGAAAAGTAAATTACTTTTCCAAGTATATAAACATCAGACCTTGGTTTGCATACTAGCTCTACCTCGACTTGTTTGATGGCTTGAACTTGTTTCCTCTCTCAGTGCTTCAGTATTTTTGTGGATATCTCATAGGGTTGTTGTGCTTCAGCAGTTAGCATCTCTCTTTCTCCCTCTCGCTTCCCCCTCCCCCTCCCTCCTTTCCTTTCCTCCCCTCTCCCTCCCCTTCTCTCTTCTCTCTCTCTCTCTCTCTCTCTCTCTCTCTCTCTCTCTCTCTCTCTCTCTCTGACAACTTGAAGTCAGGGTACTTCTGGCTTTTTTTGGTGATTAATGGAAGATAAGAGTCTCTCAGACTTTCCTGCCCTGGCAAGCTTTGGACTACTTTCCTCAGATCTCAGCCCTGAGAGTAGCTAGGATTATAAGCATGAGTTACCAGCACAGAGCTAGTTTTCTTCTCTTGTTCCTCAGATGCTATCTGAAGTTGAGCATGTTCAAAGCTGAGTATAACCTTATTGCTTGCACAAACACTGATTGGCTGAGGTCACTTACATGCCAGAGTAGGCTGGCTTTCTGTTCATGTGACAGTACAGGTCAGGCAAATCCCTGGAGGGCCAGATAGTATTTAACAAAGGAGCAATCTGTGTGCTTTAGACAACATACACATCAATGACTGCCACCACAAATTATTTGTGATTCTTATTTGTCAAAGTCTTGTTTGAGATACTTGATATAAGTAGGCCATATTTTTTTAGGTTGTCTAAGCTCTAATTCTGCATAAAGTTCAATTGCTGGAGTTTTGTTTTTTTTTGTTTTGTTTTGTTTTTTGGCCAGTCCTGGGGCTTGGACTCAGGGCCTGAGCACTGTCCCTGGCTTCTTTTTGCTCAAGGCTAGCACTCTGCCACTTGAGCCACAGCACTACTTCTGGCCATTTTCTGTATATGTGGTTCTGGGGAATCGAACCCAGGGCCTCATGTATATGAGGCAGGCACTCTTGCCACTAGACCATATCCCCAGCCCCTAATTGTTGGAATTTTGATAAAGACTCTCTATGATCTTTGTTCATTTAGTTTCTTGGCTAGATTTGATGCTTATTACCTTTGTGTTTTCCGGTATCTGTTATGGAAAACCTAAGCTAAGAAAAACTATTTGTCTTTTTAGATGACTCTATTAGCTTAGCATTATATGACAGTGAAAATAATATATTCAAAGTGTTTGATTTTTTAGTCTCTTATGAGGAAGTTCAAAGCTAGATTCAGTGTGCAAATGTAGCATTTATTCTATGCACTTGAATATATGTGTTTCTTCATTCTTTCAACTGCTTTAAATATTTTAAGTAATAGGTTGTATATATATTTCAATTCTGTCAGGCCAATTTAACTTCACTTTAGGAGCCAGGTGCCAGTGGCCCACACTTGTAATCCTAGCTACTCAGGAGGCTAAGATCTGAGGATTGCAGTTCAAAGCCAGCCTGCACAGAAAAGTCCATGGGACTCTTATCTCTAGCCAGAAGCAGAGCTGTGGCTCTCAGGGACAGTGCCCATGTCCTGAGTTCAAGCCGCATGACTGAATAACTAACTAACTAACTAAATTCACTTTGGAAGTGTTTTTAAATCCTGAAAGAACATAATGGTAGTTACCTAGAGGGTTGTGGTGACTTCCTTCTTCTCTTTTCCAGAAGCATCTTCTCTCACCAATCTCATTTACCTCTAAATAAGTGGTACTTCTGCATCAAGTATGTATTTATGACATATTTAAGGTGCCATATACATGACATTTATGTGCATGCATGTAGGTTGCTATCCTGTTAGTCTACAAGCAGCCTCTGGTGACTGAGTAAGCTTCAGAAAGGACTGGTACAGAGCATTGCCCACAGGTATGTCCTAAACATATCATTCTGTAGTGACCATATGGGTAGACAAAGCTCAGCTGCTAAGAGGAAGTATGCTGTACTGCTTGAGTAACAAGTAAGGAACTTAAAACTATACATAATTTGGTGTGTGTGTGTGTGTGTGTGTGTGTGTGTGTGTGTGTGTGTGTGTTGTATGTGTATATGATTCTGCCTATATTTTAGCCTCAGGGACCCTCCTTTTTTATTCGTGTAAGAAAATGAAGAATACCAGATATTTCATAAGCTTCAGTGGAAAGATCTATAAAGCTGAAGCCAGTTTAGCTCCTGACCACAAGTGGGAAAGAGTCTTAGGTTATATATCCTTGGGAGTGCCAGAAGAAGACTGTGACACACATTAGGCCCCAGAGCCAAGCCTTAGCCTCCCACATGCATTCTTGGTTTTCCTGGGTCTGGAGGACTGGTTGCTACTTAAATTACTGTATTTCTTGGACAATAACCACAGTAAGAGAAAATAAATTAGAATGTTAGGATGAGGAAAATCTCTGTTGGAAGCCTATGGAGAAGTCCCATTTTCACTTGAAAGAAGGACTCTACTCATATACCCTTAGTGGTTGTCTTCTCTCTTCCACACACATCAGCATATGCACACATATAACTTACGCCTACAATGCGCAATTCCAGACCAACGACGGCTTGGCAGGCATTGCACTGATCTCCTACCAATCAACCGAAAACCTCGGTCACAGGAGATTTCACACCGTGTGCCCAGGCTGCTTTGGTAATTTCTTCCCCTTGGTGAGTAGCATGTAGCTTCTCCATCCTGGATATTTAATGTATAACACCATCTGGGGACTGTAGCAAGAGAAAAAAAGTAAGCTAGGAGTACAGAAGATAGAGTGGTGTTGGCGAAAGAGCAGACACAAACCAATGTAACAGAACACACATCCCAGAAATAGACTCACAAATATGCCAAAATGATTTTTGACAACCATGCAAAAACAATCCAACAGAGGAAGACAGTCTTTCAAACAAATGGTGCAATTGGACTTTCATATGAGGAGAAGAAGAAAAGGAGGAGGAGAGGAGGAAGAGAAAGGGGAGAGGAAATGGGGCAAGGAGGGGGAGATGGAGTGGGGAAGGAGGAGGTGGAGAAACACAACCTGTCTTACAACATATACAAAATATATCTCAGATGTTAGAATTACATGTAACCAGGAAAAATATAAAACATTTAGAAAAAAGACAGGAGAAAGTCTTTGAGATCTAAGGATAGGTAAACAGGCCTTCAATATGACACTGAAAGCACAATTGTTAAAACAAAATCAATAAATTGGATATTTCCAAAATTTTTTTTAAAGTTGCATAAAAGGCACTATTTCTTTTTCTAGTCCTAGGGCTTGAACTCAGGGCCTGAATACTGTCATTGAGCTTCTTTTGCTCAAGGCTAGCACTCTACCACTTGAGCCACAGTACCACTTCTTGCATTTTCTGTTCATGTGGTAGTGAGCACTTGAACCCAAGGCTTCATTCCTGTTAGGTAAGCATTCTACTACTAACCCGCATTCCCAGCCCCAAAAGGAACTATTAAGAGATCAAGGACAAGGAACAAATGGAAAGAAATATTTGTAAAACACATGTCCAACAAGCAGCTAAATATGTAGAATATAGAAATAATTCTCAAAACTCAACAGTACAAAAGCAAACAATCCAGTTAGAACATGGGTAAAAGACATGAACAGACATATTACCAAAGAGGATATACTGTTGGTAAGTAAACATAAGACATCTACATCATTAAGTTATTAAGGAAATGCAAATTATAACTACAATGAAATACCATTAACATACTCATTAGAATGCCTTTTTTCTGTTCAAATTTTTTTTAAAAAAATTTTCATCTATGTGGTTCTGAGGAATCGAACACAGGGCCTCATGCACTCTAAGCAAGCACTCTACCACTAAGCCATATTCCCAGCCCAGAATGCTTATTTCTTTAAAAATAGAAATATCAAGTACTGGTAAAGTTGAGGAGAAATTAGAAATATCACACAATACTGGTAGAGATGGGAAAACTTAGTTACTTTAGAAAATACTTTGATACTTTTTATAAAGCCAATATCATGCTTTCTGGTAAAGAAAGGTATGCATACAACATGATTCTGTCACCCCACTTTATTTACTCAAGAGAAATGAAAACATGGCCCACACAGAATCTTGTGCCCTAATGTCGAAAGAATTTGTATTCATATTTTCCAAAGGCTGGAAACAACAAAAATGTCTTTCTGTGGGTGAATGTTTGAACTCACTGTGGTTTATCTATATAGAAGAATAAAGTGGTCTAGGAATGTGGCTTAGTGGTAGAGTGCTTGCCTAGCATACATGAAGCCCTGGGTTCAATTCCTCAGCATCATATAAACAGAAAAAAACAGAAGTGTCACTGTGGTTCAAGTGGTAGAGTGCTAGCCTTGAACAAAAGGAAGCAAGGGACAGTGTTCAAGCCCTGAATCCAAGGCTCCCCCCGCAACTGGCAAAAAAAAGAAGAGTAAACTGGAAAGGAGTATGGGGGTTCCTCAAAAGGCTAAATGAACTCTCCTATGACCCAGCAGCCCCACTTTTGGGCATCTACCCAAAATATTACAAGCAAGACCACACTAAAGCCACCAGCACAACTATGTTCATCGCAGCAGTTTGCCATAGCTAAAATATGGAACCAACCCAGATGCCCCTCAGAAGATGAATGGATCAAGAAAATGTGGTACATATACACAATGGAATTTTATGCCTCTATCAAAAAGAATGGCATTGCCCCATTCATAAGGAAATGGAAGGACTTGGAAAAAATTATACTAAGTGAAGTGAGCCAGACCTCAAAGAAACATGGACTCTATGGTCTCCCTCATAGGGAATAATTAGCACAGGTTTAGGCTAGTCACAGCAGAGGATCACAATAGCTCAATAGCTCTGTACATATGAACATATAAGATGATGCTAAATAAAATAAACATAATTTTTATAGAGTAAAAAAAAAGAAGAGTAAAGTATGGATACATTTAGCAACATAGATAAATCTCACATATGTTTTAGAAATGAAGGAAGTCAGATATTCAAAAGGACTCTGTTTAAATAACTGGGTGTCTGTCATCCCAGCTACCTGGGAGGCTGAGATCAGAAGGATGGGGTTCTGGGCCAGCCAAGTGAGTCAAGTTTATGAGACCCCATCTCAACAGAAACAGCTGCATATTCATGTCATCCCAATTACGGTGGGTAGAATAAATAGGAGTATCCTGGGTGAAAAGCCGGACCCTATCTCAAAAACAACTCGAACTAAAAGGGCTGTAGGTATTACTCAAGCTGTAGAGCATTTGTCTTGTAAACGCAAAACCCTGAGTTCAAAACCTGTACTGCCAAAAAAAGATTCCATTTATATTATATTATATATATGATAGATATATAGGAACACATAAAGGCAAAAGGTAGTGACAGAGTACAGTTAAGTTATTGCCAGATATTGAGGGTAGAAATAGGAAGTAACCTCAAAGGGGCAGCACAGGGCCAATTTTTGAGGTGATGTAACAATGGTTACAGTTTTGCATTGTGGTGGTAGTTCTCTCACCCTAAGCATTTGTTAAACTCACAAAATGGTATACCAAAAAGTGACTTTGGTCTGTAAATTTAAAACATTGAAATATAAGCTAGTGTTAGGTGCCATGTGCTTGTGAATATAATCCTAACTATTCCAAAAACAGAGGTCTGGAGGCCCAAGGTCAAAAGTTCACTAGATTCTCTCCAAAATGATCAGCAAAAAGAGCTGTGTGCGTGGTTCAAGTGGTAGAAAGTCAACTGAACATGCAAGCTGAGCAACCATAAGGCCTTGAGTTCAAAAAGAAAGAAACAATAAAAAGAAAATAAGGCTGTTAAATTATAAAGCTCTGGTAAAGATGCCTCATTGGTGATACAAAATAAATCATCTTTCATCTGGTTCAGATCTGAAAGAGACACATATAAACAAATGGAGGGCCACCTGCCTAAGGATGTTTACACAGTTATAGTACAGATCTGGTTGTTTAGGGCTGGGAAGTCAGAATGCTGTGTGAGCTGATTTGAATCCCGAATTTGGTGACAAAAGGGGGAACTTTTAACAAGAGCAGATCATGTCAGGAGCTAAAGGAACTAAAAAAGGTTAGAGCCTTTGCTTGGGTGCAGCTGGAAAATGAAAACAGGTGACAGCGAGAAAATGATTTTTCATCCAGGGAATTCTAGTGTTAGTTTTACACCTGTGACACAGACAGGGCTGATATCTGGAGACATCATCTCCAAATTACAGAGTCTCTTAGGCACTATAGTTGGGCTATGGATGATAAGGCCACAGAACATATCACCAAGACCTAACATGGGAGATTGGGACCTTAACAATCACATCAGTTCTGTTTCTTTCTCACATTCTGTCAAGTAAAATATCCATCAGATTGAAACTGATGGGAAAAAGAAGCTGCAATGGTAAAAGGAAATTAAAGCTCACGGCAAATGCTGAGACACTAGCAGATGAGCAATTATTATCAATACATTCAAATTTGGTGGCCCAGGGAAATCCTGGGATAAAGACAAAAATGTTGGAAGGCTGTAAAGGTCAAACACAAATGTAATTTTTAAATAATGAGGAAAGTAGTTTGGGGACATTACAGTGACACTGACAGCACAGAGCATGGTGTTCTGGAATACTTAAAAGTAAGGCTTACAGGGCTGGGAATATGGGCCTAGTGGTAAAGTGTTCACCTCGTATACATGAAGCTCTGGGTTCGATTCCTCAGCACCACATACATAGAAAAAAGCTGGAAGTGGCTCTGTGGCTCAAGAGGTAGAGTGCTAGCCTTGAGCAAAAAGAAGCCAGGAACAGTGCTCAGGCCCTGACTCCAGGCCCCAGGACTGGCAACAAAAACAAAACAAAACAAAAAGTAAGGCTTACAAACAGCTTGACAGACAAGTGATGATCCCTAGGAGGTCTCAAGAATGAGTCATTCCAGACTAACCTCATTTTCATTTTTAGTAGGGCTGCTAGACTGGTAGAACAAGAGGAAGGTAGGTAGATTATGGAGAAGTAAGTGAGGCATGAGAGAATGCTTTTCATGCCAGTGATGAGGATGACATGAAGTAGTACAAGATAGGTTATACGATCAGAGATTCATAACTGCCTGAACGACTATACCCAAAGAATGTCAACAAATAACTGAACAAGAGATATGCTGTATGAAGAAAATACTGCACAAAGAAAATATCTGCTAGAAAATGGGCTACTATTGAGTGATCAGGACTGTTCAGATACATCATCTTCTAGAGCTTTCGTGACAACCTTGTGAGGTAAGTAGGTGCTTATACTCATTCTTCAGATAAAGAAGTACTTTTTCAAGTCCCTCCACAAGTAGGAGCAAGTCTAGGATTAGAACCCAAGTTGTATCTGCTCTAAAACCCATGTTCTTTCTAAGCACTAAATCTGCCACTGTAGCTGATATTTTGAAATAAATATCAACCTTTTAAAATAAGTCAATAAATCCACATTGTTAAAACTCCCCCAAATATACACAATTACATAGTAGCTACTAGGGAAGTTGGAATAAGGAGAATTAAGGCCAACTCGAGCATATATAAAATATATCCTTTTTCAACCAATAGTGAGGCATGGAGGCATGCACTTTTTATGCCGGAGGCTAAGATTCAGAGGATCATAGCTGTATACCAAGCTGGGTCCAAAAGTCCATGAGACTCCATCTTTAATGCAAGAAATTAAATGTGATATCACAGACCTGTCATCTCAGCTACTATGGGCAATGAAAATTGGGAAGATTGTGATCCATGTGCACATATGGGCACAAGCAAGATCCAATCTCAAAAACAACAGTGTAAAAAGGGCTGGAATGTGGCTCCACTACAGAGAGCTTGCCTAACAAGTATGAAGTCCTTAGTTCCAACTACAGTACTACACCAGAGAAAAGCTACACAGCAAAATATCCCCTCCCAATCCTACTGCTATTCCCATCCTTACTTAGTGCCTCCCCAGAGAGCCACTGCGAATATTTTCCTTATAATGTAAACTTTTGACATTTTAAACACAGAGAAGAGTATATGATGCCTACTGTTGTTTAATTATTTTTGTGGTTCTGGGATCTTGTTCATGCTAGGTGATTGCTCTGTTACTGAGCTAAAGCCCCCACCACTAAAAATAAACTGGCATATTTTAGAAATCTTTCCATATCATATTATAGCTAGCGTATAATATATTTTAAAAGAAATAACATTAAAAATACTTAGTACAGTGACTAACACAAGGTCGATGTTTTCCAGAGTCAAAGCACTGGAAGCATTCTCTTTTTAGAGCATATAAAGAAAACAAAGTTCTGACAATGGGGTCAAAGTTCCACAGGTAGTGACTACCTGTGCAGTGCTGAGGCAAGTCATAAGGAAAGAGTTGCCAGGACAATGAGTGCCCATCTCTGAGAAGGGTTTCTGACTCTAATAGAAAGCACAAAATTCACAAAAATGTTAGCAAACCACAGAGACAGTCTTCTCTCAAATAAAATGCTTTTTACTTGTTACCACTTTGTATCATTTCAAAAGCAGTTCCATTTTTAATGAAAGAGGTGAGACGGGCACAGTTCTGGAGTCACACACACCTGGAGTTAAATTCCTCCTCTGTCACCCTAAATTTACCTTCCCTGTGCTTAATTTCCTGACCTGTAAAATGAAAGATAATAGTGGCTATTAGACCCAAAGAAACATGGACTCTATGGTCTCCCTCATAGGGAATAATTAGCACAGGTTTAGGCTAGTCACAGCAGAGGATCACAAGGCCCAATAGCTATGCCCTTATGAACACCTAAGATGATGCTAAGTGAAATGAACTCCATGTTACGGAAACGACTGTTATATCACTGTTGTAATTACTTTCAACATGTGATGTGAAACCGTAGCTTCTATTATTGATGACCCTCTTGTATCCCCTTCCTGTGGTTGTACCTGCACTATCTCTGTATCTTATCTGAGTACATTGGAAACCTCGTGGAAACCATGTATACTGGTATTAGAACTAGGAAACTGAAAGGGAATACCAAAATCGAGAGACACAGGGTAAAAAGACAAACGACTACAAAAGCAATACTTGCAAAACTGTTTAATGTAAATCTACTGAACAACTCATGGGGGGAAAGGGAAAGGGGGAGGGGGAGGGGGGAATGAGGGAGGAGGTAACAAACAGTACAAGAAATGTATCCAATGCATAACGTACGAAACTGTAACCTCTCTGTACATCAGTTTGACAAAAAAAATTTAAAAAAATAATGGCTATGGTAAGAATCCAATGCAATTGCATGTGGAAAATTTCTAGTTCTATGGATGCTAGCCCCTAAATCAGTGTCTGGGTTTGAGTGACTGTCTCATCCGTTGTCAAGCAACAACATGCTGTGGCTTCTTTTTCTTCATGTGGCTGAGACACAACTGCCATCTGGAGACACAATCTCCAAATTACAGGAAGTTCTTAAACATGACAGTTGGAAAGTTGATGGTTATGAGCTCACTAAGGCCTTGCCAGGGAGGCTGTGATCTCAGGTTGCACTTTTCCTGACCACTCATTCCCATACATCATTGACAACCTTGTTCAGTTACACTTATAAGACACTAACTTTCAAGGCGCAAGGCTGTTACATAACTTACAATTTTCTAAAGAGCTCTATGTTAATTAAAAAATAACTTGCAAGTCAGGTTGATGTTACTCATAGGGCAGTTAGATCCTTCAAAAGTACTTTCAGGGTTTTGCTCAGTGGTAGAGCACTAGCCTAGCATGTGCAATGCCCTGGGTTCAATCTCTAGCACTGCAAAAAATAAAAAGAGTACCTTCTGTATTTGCTGGTTTTTACTATCCACGATTCCCGTTTACCATACTCTATAGTCTGACTTCTCTTTCCAGGATGTCAAAAGTCAGCATCGACTTTTTCTTTTGATAAGTTTTTAGACTTTATTAATGAACAGGAAATCCCACTTGTGTGTATATAATGTGGCACATAATAAACCTTAGCCTTTGCTTCGGAAGTATGCATTTGTATAGGCTATAATCAAATATTGAGCATCTAGTTTTTACATGCAAGAATGACATTTATGGATCTTATTTTGTCAAATATACAATCATTTTGTTGAGAGCAATAAATGATAGACCAAAGAGGCAGCTCCCAATGAAGGTCAAATGAGTAGCCTAGACAATAAACATTGATTTCAGATTAACATAGGAGAATGGGTGGGTAGAGGGACAGTTGTATGTGGGCTAGAGCATTTGGGAAACAGAGTAGACCACCCTGATGGGTGTTGGGATCCATCTTCCCCCTTGATGGAAGGGGCTTGATGCACCTCCCCCAGCCCTGGGGAATGCGGCCCTTCTACCCCCTCTAGATTGGAATCCAGAGGAACCGGTTGGGCAAACAGCCCCCAACCTTCTAGCCAGCCCGGCGCGCTCGAGTGATGTTAGCCCTTGGGGGTCAGGTGATACCTTTCAGCCTATCGACATCCTGGCCAAACCCCTCCCTCGAAATCATCTCCCCTTGTCCTTCTCTCAATAAAGTTAGTTCGCTCTAAGAAGCTAGCCCCGTAGCATATGTACGCCAGCGTCCAGGGAAAGGAGGCGGACACATAACTACGGCAGGTCACATGCTCGTCAGGTCGGAGCGACCCCCACGTCCCACTCTAACTTACCTGCAGGCCGAGGGTTAGGGGAGAGGACGATAAGGAGGGTGGAAAGAAAGAAGAAAGAGTCCGAGCCAGGAGGGGCAGAGAAAAAACCCCAACAGATGGGAAGCTAGAATGATGCTAGATTCTAATTTTAAATGTTTGTAGTAGCTGGGCACTGGTGGCTCACGCTTGTAATCCTAGCTACTCAAGAGGCTGAGATCTAAGGATTGCAGTTCAACGCCAGACCAGGCAGGAAAGTCTGTGAGACTCAAACTAACCACCAGAAAACTGGAAGTGGTGTTTGGCTCAAAGTGGTATAACACTAGCCTTGAGCAAAAAGAGCTCTGGCATAGCATCCAGGCCCTGAATTCAAGCTCCAAAACTGAAAAACAATTAAAGTAAAATAAGACAAAATGTTTGTTGTGTGTCACTAGGCTTTGGGAATGGAGAAATATGAGTCAGACAATCCAGTTAGTAGACAATTACCTTTATGCATGGGTGAAACAATCATTTTAATACCATGGATTAATAAAGAAATGACAGGCCTTGATGAATGATGTGTGAGAAATGGTGAGGAAAGGGGGTGAGGGCTATTTGAAGTGACACTGAAATATTCTGAAATCCAAGTAAGTATAAGACAATGACAATACCATTGTTAGAAGTAGGAAAATCATGGACTGGGAATGTGACTTAGTGGTAGAGTGCTTGCCTAGCATGCATGAAGCCCTGGGTTTGATTCCTCAGTACTACACAAACAGCAAAAGCTGGGAGGTGCTGTGGCTCGTGTACTAGAGCACAAAGAGGCTCAGGGACAGTGCCCAGACCTTGAGTTCAAGCCTCAGGCCTGGGATAAAAAAGAAGTAGGAAGTTCAGCTAGTCCAACATTTTTCAAGCAAGATGAAAACAATTTTTTTTTAGATATCTCCAAATGAAAGTGTTGAGGAGCAGATAGAGATATCTGGAAGCTCAAAAAGTCAGGTGTGCCCAAAGTTGCTCCCTGGCCCATTCTCTATTGTCCTCAACCAGATAGCCATCTCCCTTCTTGGCTTCAGGTGTAATCATAATAGTGAAATGCCATGGAGCCCAAGAAAGAAGAGTCAATAAGAAATAAGTGTGCTTACTGTTGTTGGAGCGAGTGAGGACACACTGGGAGAGAACTGTGGTCTTCAAAGAGATGTGGTCTCAGCGTAGAGATTTGTGGATAAGTGGGAAAAAAACTGCAGGGAGGTTAGGATTTAATGAGCACTGGGATAGGAGCAGTGGGTGTGGACCACTGGCAGTGAGAAGGCAATTAGATAGGAGCACAGGAAAACCAAGAGCTTTTATCGTATCTCTGTGGAAATTATTTTCTCAAAGGTCACCATTTACTTCCTTCTTATCACATAAAATGTCAGCTTTCTCTATAACAGGATATGTTTGCAAAACTTGAAAAACTCAGTTTCTTATCTTTTGAAGTTTCCTGAATTCTTTTATTCAGTGTCTCTTGTTATATGATAAGCACTACCCTAATCTCCTTGCATATGTCTGGCCACTAAGTCTTCTTCCCCTACTGACTTCTATTCTCTTACACACATCTAAGGATGTAATCCCAGGCCTTGATCTTGGCCTTCTAGTTTCTTAGACAGCCCATCCATATAAGCTGAGACTCACCCTCTTTCAATTGCCTATGGGCTATCTTTACCAAACAAATTCTTTTTAGCCTTGTCTTTCTTGGAGAGTTTTTATAATCCCTTCAGGTATTCAGACAGAATGCTTTCAGATATCAGTGTCTTAGCTTCATGATACATCAAATCTGTCTTGTCATCTCTCTATTTGAAACATATATGGGGCACTTGCTTTTTTGTGTGAATCTAGTTTCTAAAATTTTTATTATCAAACTGATGTACAGAGAGGTTACAGTTTCATATGTTAGGCACTGGATACATTTCTTGTACTGTTTGTTACCTCGTCCCTCATTCCTCCCTCCCTCCTCCCCCTTTCCCTTTCCCCCCATGAGGTGTTCAGTTCACTTACACCAAACAGTTTTACAAGTATTGCTTTTGTAGTTTGTTTGTCTTTTTTTACCCTGTGTCTCTCGATTTTGGTGTTCCCTTTCAATTTCCTAGTTATCAGCACTGGGGATCATGCTGGGCAAGCACTCTACCACAGTGCTATACTTCCAATCCCTTTGGGGTGCATCCTAACTCTCTACTTATTTGCCACTACCCTTAAATATATCTGGCTAACATTCCTTTAACTTGTACTTGAAGAGTTTTTCTGACTCAGGCTCTACTGTAACCCATATTTTCTGAACAGAATAACCAGGTTAGTGCACATTTAGTTTCATATTCCTGTGCAAAAATAAATGATGGATCCTTTTAGCTCCAAGAACAACAGCTAAACTCTTTCACATGGCTTGCAAAAGCATAGAAAACACAGAATCTGAAATGGAAGGGATATGAGACATCACCTGGTTTAACATTCCACTCATTGCAGAAGTTATTCAACATTCTTCCTGATTCTCCTTAGAAGATCATGGAGCCTTTCTTAAGTCGATCTCTTTATATTCAACTTTGTTCGCTGCAACTTCTATCTCCCATCATCTCCAGGAGTCAAGGTGGTTTCTCCTTAGTTCTTTCTGCCTGAGCTTTTGTGCTCAAGGCTAGCACTCTACCACTGGAGCCACAGTTCCCCTTTGTGGATTTTGATGGTTAATTGGAGATAGGAGTCTCATGGATTTTCCTGCCTGGCTTCAAACCACAATCCTCAGATCACAGCCTCTTGAATAGCTTGGACCACAGGCATGAGCCATAGGCACCCTGCTCTCTTATAATGATTTTCTTTTACCTCTGAGTCCTTGGCCATTTTCTCTGACAAATATCATTCCCTTCCCTTTCCAGCTGTCAAAACACC
Source organism: Perognathus longimembris pacificus (assembly GCF_023159225.1). Taxonomy (NCBI): domain Eukaryota; kingdom Metazoa; phylum Chordata; class Mammalia; order Rodentia; family Heteromyidae; genus Perognathus; species Perognathus longimembris. The sequence continues at coordinate 39,243,500 of NC_063188.1, forward strand.
ACTCAGGTACTGGGGATTGAGCTCACACCCTTGAGTTTGCTAGGAGATCCACTTGAGCCATACATCCAATCTTTTTGTTTTTAGTCTGTTTCAAGATAGAGTCTTGTATTTTGCCTAGGCCATCCTTGGACTACAATCCTTCTATCTCAACCTCCCAAGTAGAGCAGCTTGGATTATAGGCCCATGACACAGAACTTGACTGTAACGTGTGCTCATTTTATCCTCCTTTCAACCCTAAGCCTATTTTTTTTTATCAATCACAGACTTGCCTTACACAGCATTAGGCAATACTTAGCTACAAAACACAAATGAACAACCTTCAGGCTAGGGAGGTGAAGTTACATAGCAAGCCAATAGCTACAGTTATCACTGGCCATCTGTAAAGTGTGGAGGTGCTTACCTATAATCTCAGTACTGGGGAGACTGCAGCAGGATAATTGTGATGTTGAGGCCAGCCTGAATTACATGGTGAGAACTTGTCTTATAAAAGATATTATCATCAAGTGGTAGAGTGCTAGCCTTGAGCACAAAGAGGCTCAGGAACTGTGCCCAGGCCCTGAGTTCAAGCCCCATAACTGACAAAAAGTGAATTATCCATGCCGAGAATGTGGTTTAGTGGTAGAGTGTTTGCATAGCATGCATGAGGCCCAGGGTTTGATTTCTCGATACCATATAAACAAACAATAAATAAAATAGCATAAAATAAATACCCAAACAAAATTAAAATAAAATATCAGAGCTTTTGAGTACCTACACTGTCATTTTGGTATATATGAACCAAAGCCTGGTTGAGGCTGCTTCGGGAAAGAGCATAGGCCTTACGCCAGAAAGAGCCTTCATGAGCCTGAAAAACAGTGGGGGTTACCTCGGTAGTCTAGGGCAGAGGCCAGTGGGACCTCTTCTGCATATACTTCATTGTAGCTTTCATCTGGATAGTATCCTGAACCTAGAATGAAGAAGATTATATCAAAATGATATATTGTATATCGGTTTCTTACTCAAGTCATTTCAGCTGCAACTCTTTGTCTTCTGCAGCCATGGTACTTGGGCGGGGTGGGGGGGAGGGGAACCAAGTGACCTGTAAAGTTACAGAACTACTATGGGTGAACCTCAGCATGTGAAGTGCATAGAGGGTGAACTCATGGCTGGGATGGGGCTCATGGATGGCACTAAATAGTTTTTGCAAATGAAAAATCATTGAATTTCTTGATCATCTATCACTTCTGTCAATCTGGATTGTGGTCAATCTGCTTATTTGACCCAACCCATGAGTCTTGGTGGGTGAGATACTGATGATCAAGCTCTGAGGATGAACAGTCATCCTAGATAAGAGGGAATAAATCGAATCTAAGTGTCTTCTTCTAGCAATAGGCTTGTTCAAATGCCTCAGAGGGAAACAAAAACTCAAACTCCCACTACCCACAAGTCATGTGCACTTTTGGCACCAGACTGTTGTTACTGGCTGGGAGTAGCATGCGAAGGCAGAGACAGCAGACTTAAAATGGAATAAGAACAGTCTCTTGACACTTTGTCCTGGCAAAACAGGAGTCAGTCTTTAAAGAAAAAAATCCCCGGTGCTGGAAAACAAACTCCAAGATTTACCTATGTTTAGTCAAGTGCTCTGCCATTGAGCTACATTCTCAGCCCAAGGCAGAGCCATTTTATAAATTTCCTGTCTAGAGGACAGGAGGAGCTTTAGCAGGGATCTTTGCTGCTGAGCTAAAGAACATTCCTATCTACTTCCACTAAGTTAAGTGGTCCAGTCCCTTGCAAGACTGTGGCTGTGTGGGAAACTAAACAGTATGTTCCACCAGACAGCAGGAGGTCGGTCATGAATACAGCCAACTGGAAAACAAGTTGGTGCTTTCCAGAGCAAAATTTCTGGAAGCCCTTCTTCCAGTTCTATACACGCACGGGAGTAGGGCAGCCTGCAGTGCTGGAGTCTGAAAATTCTCCATGTCCAGGAAAGGGTGTGATTCCAGGACAAGGCTGGGTTTTCATGCTGGAGCCCTTTAGCCTGTGTAAACAATCAGATCACAAGCTAGTTGCTTTTTCATTAGGCAGAGGCACAGGGGCCCCTGCATAAAAGGTGGAGCAGAAGCGTAGATGATAAACCACCTCTACTCCCCAAAGACTCAGGCTGTGTGTGTAGGGGGAGTTGGGGGGTGGTCAGGAAACCATTCCAACTTGGTGAACAAGGCAATGAATCAAATTGAAAGTTTGCCTTATAAAATCATGTCCTTGTTGGTGTACTCTCATTCCAAAAGCAAGAGTTCATTTATTCTCACTTTTGTTGTTTTCCCCATTTCAGTTCTTCTGACTTCCCTTTATTTCTCCATAGACCTCATTTGCCTTGCTCTTTTCCCACATGGGAGGAATTCTTCCCAGCTGTTTCAGTTTAGTGTTAGCCTTAAATTTATCCTTACAGCTCTTGTAAACAGGAGGCCATATGTGTGTGATTCCCTAAAGTATGAGGACTCCCTAGGTTTGTTACAGTGTTAGCTTGTGAAGAAATGCTCAGCAGGGAGCAAACAGCTGTTTACCAGAAGAGAAAACAGGAGTGTCAGAAGCCTAGGGCTGGGTTAACAACAACAACAACAACAGTATTGGCAAGGAGTGCTATCATCACTCATCTCCTCCTGGGTATGAAGCATATGCTATCTCATTATGCCAGCAGAATATCACAATGGGGTAGATAATATTAATGCTCTCCAATGTACAGATGCCAAGGCAGCCCAGAGGAATCAAAGGAGTTGCCTAAGGTCTCTTAGCTAGTAAGTAGCAGAGAAGACATTTCTGCCATTACCCTAAAATAGTGATACAGGATCTTTTTTATAATACCCAACAGAAATAAAATAATGAAGTCTTTTTTGCAATCCCACCTTTTTTATTCTTTGTATTTATAGGAAGGCAGATGGGAATTGAAGGCCACCAAACATTTTACATCTTTCCAGAATTACAGAGGATGTGGGAAAACTGAAGGGGAAGACCCATTCAGATAATTATAGTTTCAACCAGGCCATGGAGTAGTTAAATCTGTGCCAAGTCTCCTTTGGGCCAGGAATGAGCTTGAGCTAGCTACCTTACCACTTTAAACCTTTCCATTTCGGCTCTCTGCCTGCCTTCCATCATTTTATACATATGTTGGGATACTGAGGTGTGGTATAAGAATTAAACCGGAGGGGTGATTTGCCACCTCATTCCTTTTTATTGTGCCTCTTAAGCAACAAGAAGGCAGGATGGGGGGTGTCAGGGGGAGTTGAGTTTCTCAGTTTCTTTGCATCAGTTAGTGGTTGGTTATCATATGATGTGCTACAGTAGTCCTCCAACTTATCTAGCAAAGTGGACCTTTTAAGTACTGCCTTGCATAAACGATATAGCTGAAGATGTAATTGATGGCTGAAGATTATTTTAAAATTGACATTTATGCTGGGCATATGATGACCAATACGGGTTGACTTCCTGAAGTATATAGACAGCCCTTTGAGAACCTCAAATAAATCTTAAGTTCTTTTTTTGTTAAAACTGCCTTGACTGCAGAACTCCAATAGCTTAAGTATTCATCCTGCATGCAGTGTGTTTTCGTACAGGTGTTCAAAATTGGGTTTTGGGACATCTGATCTCCACTCCACTCCCTTACTCCTGCGGTATTTGCCTGGATTTTGGTCTTCTGTGCTTGAACTGAAGCTGAGCAGTGGTTAGGGAGGACAGCTGCACAATCATCTCTTGAAGACTTGGGGCTTTTTTTAAAACCCCAAATAGTGTGGACTTTGCCAAAGGCTTGATTGGAATTTCTTCATTTCAATGTCAGCCCTTGTGACTTACCCCCTAAAAAGCCAGGTTAAGCCAAAGAGGGGAAGAAGTTTGCATATTTGAAAGCTTGATGCAGCTGTTCCAGACAAACAGACCTATTGCCAAATGCTTGCACTAGGAGCTAAGGGCAAGTGGAAAATTTTAGCTGCAAAGACTGTGGCTGTGATGGGAGCAGTTTGTTATTTACTCATCTCTGGATATTTTCCTAACCTCATTGGTTGAGCCTGTCTCATTCCTCCATTCTTCCAGACCTTGTGATGGCAGACATTGAAGACCACAGAATATTCTTAGCACTTGGAAAGCCAGTGGCACTCCATCAAAAACATCTGTATGCCAGCTCAATATCCTCTCCTCATCCCACCCCTTCCCTTTTTCCTCTCCTCACTGAGGCCATTCTTGTCAACTCCCTATGTCTCCAGGGGTGAAGGATAAAACATTCAAGAATCCAGAAAGCTTCTTTCTGAAATAAAGAATGAGACAGAAGAAACTGGAGGAATTCCTGATTAAGAGAATATGATCTGTATTGCCAGTAACAGCATTGGCATAAAGGGGCTATACAAGTTTCACAAAGTCTGGGAGGGAAAAACAGGGAGTGAGGAGGAGAGGGAAAGAGCAAGGAAGGAACACTGATAAATTCTTATTCATTCCAAATAGGTTGCCTCTCTCCCTTATTTTTTCCCAAATGAGATATGTATCCTATTTTTGTGGTCTTAATGAAAGTATTTGACTCATAAAAGAATTAATATTAATAAAGATTTGTCTCATAAAAGGTTCTTAGAAAATGGTTTTCAGGAAGCTTAGTAGCTTTTCTTCATGTCTATAATAAGGATGTCTCAATGTATTCTAACTCCTCCCTCTCTGGAAGTTGAAAGACAACAACTCCTAGAGCTTACCTGCATACCATGTTGGTGTCACTGCTGGAGTTAGGAAGAGTAGCAGAGAGAGGGCTCCTCTTGGAGTTAGTTGAGCAGCCATCCTAGAGGAAGGGTTAGGGAGATACGAATAGATGTGTGTGGCCAGAAGTATCAGGGTAAAGGAAGGTAACATTCATAAATTAGCCATCTATGAACTTCCAAAAGTGAGTGAGAGGAAGCAGAAATACAGGATCTGTGAGGAAGAAGAAAAAATTAATTAATGCTTCTTGAATCATCCCCCTCATAAAGGTTTTCCACTTTACAGAATAACAAGATTGTTTAATGTATGATTGCTTTTCTTCCAAGGTGGTAGAGGAGAGGAACACTAAATAATCCATCCTCAACTGACTTGAAGGATCAGATACAAATGTTGCATGGTTCAAGTTACAAGGAGGGACACTTAAGTAGACAAACTAGGAAAAGGCAAATGGAAGGTCACATAGAACCAGGAGGGAATCTGACAATCTACAGGCTGTTAGTTAATGGGTTTGGCCATTCAGCTCATATTTCCTACCCACTAATCTGGGAAAGCATTAGCATAGATAGTCTAGACCCTGAGCTCTGGAATTATAAAATTTGGATGCAAATCCACTTCTATTACCAATTCCTTAATTGACAAATTCCTTAATTTCTTTGAGCCTCTCTATCTTAATCTAAAAATGGAAATAAGAGTATCTACTTTGTGTAATATATTCTTGCCTAGCAGACAAGGGGGCAGTCAATATCTACTGACTTTATACTGGTCAGGAGAGGATGTTTCCCTTGCCTAGTCTTCCAGGCAGTAACTATACCTTGTTCCTTTCCTAGCTTCGAGGTTTGAGGTTTAGTGGTTGGTAGTGGCTTCTGGTTTCCACATCCAGTCTAACCTCCCAGTTTTACACTTCTAAGCCAGTGAGAAGACAGAGAGGTTGGGGAGGACCTACAAAAGTGAAGAGAGAGTAAGCAGGCTTCAATTACCTTCTCACTTCCTATCTTGCCTGTACTCTAATGGGAGGAGAGTTTTTTGTGGTGGGTTCCCAGTGGGTAAGTACTTCATAAATGGCAATGTTAAAATTTGCTGCCCACTGGGATAAATGGGCTACTGGACCTTAGAGCAAACACCATTCACCTACGTGATTTCAGTGAAATGCCATGCTCAGAGGAGGAGTCAGTGTCAAAACAGGAGAAACAAAAGGATGGTAGATTATGGCTCAAGTCACTAAAGGGGTATCAGAAGCCTAAGAAAGGCAAACATTCTTTTTCCAAATAATCACTACTTGGTTTTAAATTTTTTAATTGAGACAGCGGCTATTAAATAGAATAGAGAAAACTGTGTCGGAAAGCTAAGATCAGTAAAGTGAAAAGATGTGGAAATAATGCTAGAAAGAAAAGAAAATCTGATATAGCTAAAGGAAAGAGATTAAAGCAAAAAGAAGCATAAACAGAAATAAAGAGATGAAAGCAAGAACTAGGAAAATTAACAGCTAGATAATTAATCACCGACCCTTCTCTCACATCCGATCTTAATCCAGTTCCTTTTCTCTGGAGCAAGGGTTTCATTTGCCAGATTCTATAGCCTGAATCTGTGGCCTCTTACCTGCTCACCTCCCTACCCCTCCCAGTCTCAAACTGAAAGCTTGACTCTGAGGTGTGGGCCGAGGAGGTAGTGGGAACATGTGTCTGCAGACAGGTCCATAAATGAAAACAGCCTATGCTCCAATTTCATAAAACAGCATCTTTCTCCCTTCTACCCCATAGCCATGTTATCTATGTCCTAGGTCTCTTTACCCCTCCACAGCTGTGAAATCAGGGTAGTGCAGTGTGAGGGGTTAATTGAAGATCTTACCTCTTTTATTGTTTGTATGTGTTTGCTCTTTTTCTCGCTCCTTTTTCTCCTTGCTGTCTGCTCCTCTCATCAGTCGGGGGAAAAAAAAACCTTCCTCTTTAACATTCCTAGAACGAGTGGCTCCTGGTCTGTCCGGGCCTCCGGGATTCTGGGATTCTTTTAACACTTCCCAGATGTCAGGACATTCGCGTCTGCCAAAAGTTGCCTTAAAGCTATATTATCCTCAAAGCTATCGTTGTTCCTCTCTGAGAGAAGGGTCTTGTGAGAGGTGGGGGAAAAGAAGCAGAAGGATTAGAGGAACTCTGTCTGCTGAAGAAGAGGGGAAGTATGAATGAACGGCATTGGCCTCGAGCCCATGAGTATAGTGATGACTAAGAGAGGCTGGCTAAAGTGCTTCCAGAGATGTGTCTTGCTGAACAATACTACTTGTTATGACTCAGCATGACATCAGGAGTGAAGGAAAAGGAATCTCCCAAACTTCAAAAAGAGGGAAAGAGTAGATCTGATTGACATTCCCTGGAGATTTATTTTCTATTTTGTTAGTTCCCTTACTCCAAGTTGCTTAGAAATCCATAGGCTACAGGATTAGATACACTCTGACAAACTCCCATGAATGATACAACTTCTGTAGATTTCAGTTTGTGATAAGATGGTGTGGTTTACAAAAAAGTGTCATGTACTTTTGCATGTGTGTGGGTGCATGTGTGCTGACCTATAGCCTTGCATGTACCCATTAAGTGCTCAACCACTGAGCTACTCCCCATCATTCCCATGCACTTCTTGGCTGAAGAATTAAGACTGATTTCCCATACTAAGAATGGAGGGAAAGTATGTGTATAGAGAATTGTGGGAGGTTGTTTAAGTGAATGTAAATGATATATGCATGGCAAGTCATAATTACTGCTGAGCTCTTTTCCAGTGGTGTCTGATGAATGACTACATTTCCATCTACTAAGCAAAATCTGAGAATCCAGATTTGTACTCCACCCGGAGAAGACTCTGAGACCTTTTCCTTCAATTTACTAGCAAAACCCCAAACTATACATGTGGCTTAAGTGGTCTTGAATGGAAAAATCCAGCTTGAGTTCAAGCTTCAGTACTGGCAATAAATAATAAATAACCAAACAACCAATAGCCACAGTATAGTCTATGTGGACTCTAGTAGGGAGCCAAGGAGGGGACACAAGAAGAAGTAGGCTTTGGTTTACTCTTAGGCCAAGGACATGATATAAACAGGAGCTCACTGCTAGGTTAGAAGGGTGAGGAGGTTGGAAGTGGGGGTGGAGTGAGACTGGTTGGTAAAATGGTTCAGAAGAGTGATAGGAAATGAAATTAAATAGATTAGGGTTAGAAGTTCTCAAACAGGCATTTATTCTAAACTCATGTTGGGCATTAGTACAGAAATGTGTGTGTGTGAGAGAGTGAGATAAGAGAGAGACAGAGAGAGAGAGACAGAGACAGAGACAGAGACAGAGTGCTAGGGTTGTTTTCTTTCTAAAATAAGCCCTTCATTGACTCTCTGAGCTACTACATACATAGAAAAGGTGAGAAGTGGTGTTGTGGCTCAAGTGGTAGAGTGCTAGCCTTGAGCAAAAAGAAGCCAGGGACAGTGCTCAGGCCCTGAGTCCAAGCCCCAAGACTGGCAAAATTAAATAAATAAATAACTGAAAAGCATATCCAGGACAGAATTTGAGATAAGGAATATGGTGAAAATATAAGAAACAAGAATGCAAAAAGGAACTCATTTTGCTAGACTAATCTTAAAACTGGGACACAAATCAACTGATGGATTTATAAGGTATTACATGGTTTTAACATGTGAAACAAAATAGATAGGAAATGCTTTTAAATCTCATGATAAGCAGTTAGCCAAAATGTAAATTCAACAAAGAATCAAAGACATTCCTAACAGAATGAATAAGAGATAAATGTAATTTGAATTAGATGTGGTTTTACTGTTTTCTGAGACATAGAGTGGGGATGTTGTGTGAGTTTGTATAGGAGATATATTTCACTTCTTTGTTTATGACTTGTTTGATGGTAGTATAGCTTAGATATTGAATTTCATTTAATTTAAATAATCTGTAGAAGAAATGCTATGCAGTTAACCTCTAGAGACCAGCAATAACTTTCATGAGCAGTGACTGGCTGAGCACCCATGAGGTCATCAATTGAGTATTATGTGTCAGGGTGCTCAAGAGAGGATAAAAGCAGGCATAGGGGGCCTGGCTGTACTAGCACTTCAGTAGTTTTTGAACAACTAGAGGACAGGATGCAGAACAGGTAAGTAGCAAGGCAAAGCAAGTATGGTGCTAATTGAAGAAGTGTCAGTACACGGTCAGCCTAGGAGCAGTGATGGAGAGGAGAAGGGGTGTGGAAAGAGATCTTTGTCATTAAGTTACACTAGAACTAGGTGAGCAGTGGGAGACATGCTGAAGCTGTAGATGGGCAGCAAAGGCTTACCAGGCTTTATTTATTGTGAAAATATCAATATTCCCATGTTGTGAAGCTGAAAATTCCCATTTGGAAAGCCATGAGACATGGGGAGATATTGTGTCGGGAGGTGTAGCAGTGCTGGAGAATGGGGGTACCAGAAAGGAAGGCTGAGTCAAAGTAAGCCTTTGTTTGCTTGATGTTTGACCAAACCAGTTAAGCCTCTAAAGTCAATAGGTCTTATGAAAAATGTTAGATATGGAAACTATCTAGCTGGAATCTCAGTAAAGTTAAACAGAGGCAGGCTAGAAAGAACCTCCTGAGAAAACAGAAATGGGGTTGTGAATCTTTTTTGTTGGTCATGGGGCTTGAACTCAAGGCCTGGATGCTGTCCCTGAGCTCTCTTGCTCAAGTCTAGCACTCTCACTTTGAGCCATAGTGCCACTTACAGTTTTCTGGTGGTTAATTGGAGATGAGTCTCACTGTGACTTTTCAGCCCAGGCTGGCTTCAAACCGTGATCCTCAGATCTCAGCCACCTGAGTAGCTAGGATTATAGACATGAGCCTCAGGTGCCTGGCTGCGGTTGTGAATCTTAATACCATTTAGAAAGTTTTTCTTATTTCTTTACCAATAACTGTATATTGTGAGTTTTAAGGAAGTCAAGATCAGGGTTAGAAGGGTTTGAGAAGAATCCTACAGAGGATTAAAAAAGTGAGTAAGAAATGGAGATACAGAACAGAATTTCACAGGAATAAATTCAATAATAGAGAGAAAAAGTATTTTTATTAGAAGCTCGTATTAAAACTGTGATAAAATTAAGCCATGAATTATAAACTATTAGATGCATTCAACATGAAATGACATTTTAAAAGTAAGAAGCCCTTTCTTTTGTTTTGTTTTTGCCAGTCCTGGGGCTTGAACTCAGGGCCTGAGCACTGTACCTGGCTTCTTTTTGCTCAAAGCTAGCACTCTACTACTTGAACCACAGTGCCACTTCCGGCTTTTTCTATATATGTGGTGCTGAGGAATGGAGCCCATGGCTTCATGTATGCGAGGCAAGCACTTTTACCACTAGGCCATATTCCCAGCACCAAGTAAGAAGTCCTTTTTAATTTTATAATAGGTACTTAGCCAAAGATAAGTGGAAAGAAGTCACAAGCAACCAGGTAAATGATTAAAAATGAAAATGGTAAATTTATTACATGAATATAGGGAAATAGCTTCTGAGTGAGATTGTTGATGTCTTACTGGTTTCTAAGTCATACAGTAAGACGGTCACATGGAGTTTTGTAGCAGCTTTACTTCATTTGCTGTTCACCACTGTCTGATACAGGGTTAAACATTTAAGTTTTGTTTAATCTTTCAGGATAATCCTATGATGTGACTTCCTACAGACTAGCTATGGCCTTCACAAGTAGTGAGCTACACAGGGATTGGCTGAGTACTCCTGAGGTAATCAATTGAGCATTATGTGGCAGGGTGCTCAGGGGAGTTTAAAAGCAGGCACAGAGGCCATGCCTCACTAGCCCTTCAGTAGTTTCTGAATAGAGGACAGGATGTGGAATATGTAAGTAGAAAGGCAAAGTAGGTACTGTGGAAATTGAGGAAAGACCTGAATTGGTGTAAGGGTATGTTCAGCTTAGGAGCACTGATGGAAGAGAAGGAGGTAGGGTGGGAATAATCATACCTACCTGGTGTTGAGTTGGAAATTCACATTGAGTAGTAGGAGATGGGCTGGTATTGTGTTGGGAGAGCTTTTGTCTTTTTTATTTTCTATTGTCTAGTGTTTGCCACAAACCATTTATACCTAACTTTGAAGAAAATAGGAAGTTAATATGACTGAGACACAAATAGCTATTAACTATTTATTCTAAAACAGGGGGTAAGTACTTTAAGGAAAGTGTTTTCCTAAATTTTTGTTGTCCAATGTGTTTTATGTACTCATTACAGGGACAGATTAGGACACAAAAACACAATACTGTTTGAACTCTCCATCTTGCCCCTGGAAACAGGCAGTTAGCAAAGTAAAAGTAAAAGTAGAATGCAACAGAAAACTCCATGAATAGGATTAAGTTGGGCAATCACTATACTCCTGGTGCTTACGGACTTTGGAGAGATCTTGTTTTTTTTTTTTTTTTTTAACTAAATGTCTGAACAATATCAATCTTTTCTGGGGTTATTCCAAGTCAACATAACCATTTATACAACAGCAGCCATGTTTCATCGCAAAAAGGTTCCTGTTTCTGATGAAGGAAACAGGAATAGGCTAGAATTCCTCCTTGGTAAGTCAGTCTCTTAATCTTTAAACCTTCATCTGTAAAATGAGGACAGTAGTGATTATGATCCAATAATAGGTGCTTAGCAACATTGGTTGCTACTGGGCCCATGCTTGAGCTAAGCCCCTTTTTTTCTGGGTTTGGTGGCATGGTGGGAGAGGGGAAGAAGATGTCAGAATCTGAACAACATCAATCTATGCTGAGCATATTTCAAGCCAAGATACTGTTTGCACAGTAGCAGCTCTCTTCTTAGAATGGGTCCTGTTTCTAATGAAGGCATCAGAAGTTGGCCAGACTTAGTCCTAAGTAAGTTCCTTAACTTCTCAACATGTAAACCTTTCTATGTAACAGGATAGTCATAGTAGTGACCTCATAAGAAGAATTTAGTAGCAGTGTCATGCAGGGATAAGGGGGTGTTGCAGGGTGGGATGCAGTGGTGCATGCAAGGTGTTGTGGTCATAGGAATATTAATTTCTATGTCTGTCTTTGGTTTAATTTGGCACTGACTGTTGTTCGAACAAAGTAGTGTTGTGAGTGGAGAGGAAGGGAGAGGAGGAAAGTCAATACATTCTTGGAAATAAAATGTGGCTTTTGCTTTAGCTATGTTTTTGCTTCAGCCATGTTTTTGCTTCAGCCACAGAAATATTTTATTTCTCTAAGGCTCATGATGAAAATCCCTTCCAGGACCTGGTACAGGTGAAGCTTCAGAGAAAACTTTCTGTTTAAGTTGAGGACTATTGATACTTTTAAAAGGCCTTTTATATAGGATTTTTTAGGCTATGCCCACTCCTCATATGTTTACAGTACCCAATCTGCCCAGCCTCCTTCCTGTAGTTGTGGCATAAATTGCATTTGCAGTATATTAAAACTTGCATGTCTGTTATATTTTCTGATTGATGATTGTCTTGCTGTGTTTATAGGACTATAGAATGTATATGGATTGAAAATATATGCATTCTTTCCATGTATTTGTGTCAGGCCTTTCTAATTTGAGGGTAAAAACTGAGTAGAAAGCCTGGCAATACATTTCATTCTTCAATAGTTTCTCCCTTAGACCTCAGAAGTCTGGCAGGATGTTATAGGAACTAGTCCTAGGTCTATTCAAAGCACAGGGAAACTGTGTGATCCTATCAATGGAACTTTCCTGTTTTCTTGTTCTGTGGTATATGTTTAAAGCAAAGGTTCAAGCAGAAAAGTTTGTGCTTTTACTTCAATGTCATTAAAACAGAACTTTTTGCAATAACAACATACTGATGGCTTCTTGTGATTGTAAGCTGTGGCAACAATGATGAGATGGATTACAGAGAACAGATCCTGCCATCCAACCTTGTTCCTATAGACATGGCATACACTTGTCTGACACTCAATTTCTCCCAAAGCGTTTACACTTCAGAAGAGACATCCACATCTTATCACACATTTTGTGTTCCAACATACAGACTAATATGTTCATAAAATAAAACATTGCAATATGAACCTACATATGTGATTCAAGAAAGCAGAATGCTGTTTTTGCTTTGTCACTTTCAAAACCATGTATAATGTTTAATTATAAAATTTTAATGCTAGTTCTCACTGTATGGATAAAGGAACATACAAACCTAGACTATTGGTGTTCATTTCTGTTCTGATTTCCTATAGGTAACAATTTTTCCATATAAGGATGTGTGTGTGTGTGTGTATGTGTGTGTGTGTGTGTGTGTGTGTGTGTATAAAATGGGAAGGCTTTTCACAAAATGTATATATTTCACTAAACTGACATTTGAGGTTTCCTGCCCAACAAGTATGTCTATTGTTTCCTCTGATTATTCCTCTCCATTTCTAGAAAAATAAATTATAGCGATTGAATGGTAATATCCTTGAATAGAAAGGAAGGCCAGATGTCCATAATACTTCATTAATTCATTTGTATTTAAATCATTTTTATAAATGTGTTTTGAACCTGAGAAAAGCAATTTCTACCCTGAGATTCTCATGAGAAGTAAATGACCTATTTGCATTTCGGGCAATTTGAAGCCTAAAAGGTGCCACAAATTAGGAAACAGTGGGGGACTAAAAGCTAATTTCTTATTCCTGGGAATTAGGCTCACTTTTACTCATGTCTATCATGAAATGAAGATCTATGCCCATTTTAAAGATTGATCTAACTTTAAATATCCTCGTAGGCTCTGTTGATTTTCATGATTCAAATTTTCTAGACTTTTTAAATCTCTAGAGACTTGTCTTTCTTTACATTTAGTGATTTCTGAAGTTAAGCCAAAACAAAAAGAGCCTCAATTCTTGTTTTACCATTGTTGAGAATGTGAAGAGGGTCTATTTTTAAATTCCAGTCTACCATTAAAGTTGACTCATGGCTGTCTCTGGACACATGGGAAAGCAGATATTCTGGTAATTGGTTCTCATCCTGTAGGCACTTTAATGTGGTAGGAACAAAACACAGTGTCAAGTTCTAGGGAGTTCTGAACAATTGGAAGAATTTTCTTGGGGAGAGGCAAGCAACCCCAGTACCACATGTATAATAGAGGAGGCAGCTGGATAAGAGTATGGGAAATCTCTAGTTTGGGCATTTTTTATTAGCTGTGTGATCTTAGATAATAACTTCTCAGGTGATTCTTAGTGGGGAACAGTGAGGTGACTGGAATATACAATTTTTAATTTTTTTTTAATATTTTCTATAGAGTCCTCCATTTTATGTGTTTGTTTATTGGGTGAATTTATATTTCTCCATCTTTCCAATTACTTAGGGAATAAGGAGAGGGATAATGGAGTTTTGAAAAGTCCTGGAATTATAAAATTCATAAATATCTAGCTTTGGAATGTTTTCAAAATAATTATTTCCCTCCATTCTTTTTTCCTTCCCCATCCCATAAAACATTGTTCAAATATGGAAAAGCACAAACCAAGTGAGAAAAAATTCAGCCTAAATCCACCACTCAGAGGTACATCTCACTTTTCCTTTAAGCACTTGATTCGGAAATAGTTCGTTTCTCTTTGGAAAACATGTTCGTAGGACATTTCTAAAATGTCTCCCATTTTTCTCCCTTCTTGGGTACCTGAGGCCCTAGAGGCCCAGTCTATGCAATGCACTCGGCAGTGTTTCATTACAAACGACATGATAAAGTTTTAAGAACTAGATGGGGTTAGGGTTAGGAAAGAGTAGGAGAAAAAGAGAAGAAAACTTCACTTACGTGGAAATCTGAAATTTAGGAAACTGGAACTTTATATATCATTTTCAGTAACTTTCAGTAGGGGGCGCTCGGAAATTGCCGCCACTTTCCGGACAGCCTGCAGGCCTTTACCCTCTAGAAAATCGCACAGTGTTTCCGGCTCTTCTCAGTTGAAGACACTCGTAAGTTTTCGGCAGTTTCCGGGAAATCTCGGGGAATCCGTGGGTTGGTGGCGCTGTTCGACCGCTGGGTTCGGTGGTGCAGGGTCTCCAGCTAGTCATGGCGTCCCCATCTCGGAGACTACAGACTAAACCAGTCATTACGTGTTTCAAAAGCGTTCTCTTGATCTACACTTTCATCTTTTGGGTGAGAGACTGTGACGGCTGGGAACCCTGGGGTTAGGTGTGTCGGGGGGGGGGGGGGCGGGGTTGACCGGGAGCGGAGGGAACTCGGGTCGGGAGGGGGTTGGGGTGCGAGGCACTCCTGGGACCCCAGCGCTAGCCCCTCTGGTGTCTAAGCCTGGAGTTCGGCATCATGCTGGGGTCCGGGTGCTGGGGTGCAGGTGATGGTAGCCTGTAGGCTGAACTGGAACCCAGATGGCTCAGGCATTTGAGTTCTTTGCCTGGAATTGGAGTTAAGGGCGCTGAACACACAAGGTTGTTCCTGAACTCTTGGAGCACCAAAGCTTGTTCTGCTCCTTGGAGAGCTCACTTGCATAATAGTGTCTTTCTTTTCACTGCTTCCTAAGAGGGGAGTGTTTCCCAGGTAAGAATGGTGGGGCTCCACTCCCGCCAGTCTGTCCTTGGGTTTGCCTTTGTGTACCTTGCCTTTGTAGCCTGTGTTCATCCTTAATCGCGAGTGGGGGATGGGGGAAGTCTGGAACTGAAAAACAGTGTTTTCCTTCAGGAAGATTTCTCTTCCCAAGGAAATAGTAAGAATTTGAGAAGTTTTGATCCCTCTAGCAACTAAGACTAGGGCCTGTGTTTACACAATAAAACAGATTGAAAGAATTTCAGTAAGCCTTGTACCCATCCTACCTTTGTGTGCTGATCCTCCTTCCCTCTCCCACCCTTCTCTCCTATCTGCCTTGCCTTTGCCACAGCTCCTTAGCAACCAGACTGCCTGAAGAATCCTTGTCCATTTAATCTTAAATACTTCCTGGTTGATGATTTGAAAATGCTAGTCTGTGTATGGTTGCCTAACTTTCTATTCTGTTGATTTCTCACATAGATCACTGGTGTTATCCTCCTTGCTGTTGGAATTTGGGGCAAGGTGAGCCTGGAAAATTATTTTTCCCTCTTAAACGAGAAAGCCACCAATGTCCCCTTTGTGCTTATTGGCACTGGTACTGTCATCATACTTCTGGGGACCTTCGGTTGTTTTGCCACCTGTAGTGCTTCTGCATGGATGCTGAAACTGGTGAGTCCTTGTTTTCCTTAGAATATTCTTGGATTTTTTAAAGTCCTTTGTATTGTAGGCTTTGTTGCTTTTTAGCCCTTTAGAATTTCTCTTGTCCCTTATGAGAACTTACCTGCTGATACTTTCATATTGTTTTCTGTGCCCTTTTCAATAAAAATATACTGAACTGATCAAGCAGAATCTTCTCTCCCCTTTGGCTCATTTTGCAGCTGTGCTAGATCTTATTTATACTGACATGGACTTTCTTTTCCCCCCCACAGTATGCTATGTTTCTGACTCTCATATTTTTGGTGGAGTTAGTTGCTGCCATAGTAGGATTTGTTTTCAGACATGAGGTAAGCATCATTAGGGAGCCTAATATGTTACAATTTATCCTCTCAGATAAAAATAGATTAAGTAACAGAGTTAGACAAACTTTTAATCATTTTAAAAACACTTAACAGCATTTAAAGCTCAGTTTTTGATCTGTATCTAACAATAATGACTTTATATTTAAAAAGTTGGGCTACTTTTAATAGAAATGAAACTTTAGAAACTTGTAGACTAATAGTCACCAGAAGAAAAATTTAAAATATCCATAATTTTATGAGTTTTCAGTGATTACGTTGTGTGAAAGTTCATATTAATCTGAAATAGTAAATTTATAACTTCACTAACATAGTAAAAAGTCTGTAACACAAAATTCATGCCATCTTAAGCCACACATGTTGAAAAGACCATATACTTAATGTAAAACATTGAGAGCTTAATGTTGATATGTATTATTTTAATACTGAAATCAGGTAAATCTGTGGTGGTTATGAACTTATTAATAGTGAATGCTTTTAGAGTGTTTTATGAATTATTAGTGCAATGTCCAAAAGTAGGCTTTTGTAGCTTAATTTCATAGGCATTAAATATGTACAAAGTGGAGAAAGATTTGGGAGGTGAGGGGTGAAATACGTAGTAAAAAGCTGCCACTTCAGTAAATGGTCCATAGCACTTTGAACTTGTACTAGTTATTACATTAAATTATAATGTTTTAGTCTCCTCAGCTAAGTATATCCCTTAAAAGTCTAGATTGGACCATGGAAGTTACTTATCATACATAAGAGATGTAACTAGGGTCACATTCACGACTTTCTCTGATCTAGAACCCAAAGGAACTTTGTAGAACATTTGTTTACTGACATTGTGTTTCTTTGCTGTAGATTAAGAACAGCTTTAAGAGTAATTATGAGAAAGCTTTGAAGTATTACAACTTGACCAGAGACTATAGAAGTGAAGCAGTAGACAAGATCCAAAATACAGTAAGTGGTCAGAAGTAGTGGCTTTTTGAGAGAACAGCACACTCCCTATTGTCCTCAGAAGAAAGAAAGACTACTAAATGCTGTCCCCATATACAGGAAGTTTGTGATGATACATGTTTGCATTCTCACCTGTCCCTGTTCTCTTCCCTCCCTGCTTGCATCATAGATAAATACTATTAATGTCAACTATAGCAGGAAAAGTAAGGCCCATTCAAAACTGTCATGTTTCATGTCTCTC